>NW_027195474.1:0-92500 GCF_038502225.1 Cherax quadricarinatus
CAATGATATTCCATACTGTCAACTATTTGTCCATACCTCGCTGCATTACACTGCAGCCCGTATCCACTTGAATAAGTGGTTTACAATATGTTCTTTATATCTCTCTCCTTCTCGAGCATTTTCTATCCCAGATTTTGCCTTTCTAGTTTCAGCCTTACCACCACCACTTCTGTTACTTGGTGATTTTAACGCCCACCATGTCCTCTGGGGTCTCATTGTGACTCACGTGGCATCCAGTTGGAGGCTTTTCTCGCCTCTCACCCCCTCCATGTTTTAAATATGGGTACTCCCACCCATTTTGATCCTGGTACTCATTCTCTCTTGCATCGATCTATCAGTCTGCTCTTCCTCCACTGCACTAGACTTCACCTGGTCTGTTCTACTGGACTTACATGACAGTGATCATTTTCCAATCATTCTTACTTCTCCTTGATATTCACGACCTTTCCGTAGCCCTCGCTGGCAATATGATTGGGCAAATTGGGACCTTTACTCGCAACTCACTGCTTTTAGTGAGGTTCCTTCATCCTCCACTGATGAGCTCTTACACCTCTTCTCGACATCAGTTTATACCACAGCTTCACATTCTATACCCCAAACCTCAGGCAGGCATTCTCAGAAGTGCGTGCCTTGGTGGTCTCCTGCTTGTGCTCGTGCAGTAAGTTTGAAATGCGCTGCATGGGGCAGGTACCGATACAATAGAACCAACGAGAGACTTGTTGATTTTAAGCAGAAGCGTGCAATCGCTTGCCGTGTCATCCGAGATGCTAAACGCATTTCCTGGCGAGACTGTTCCCACCATCGCCTCTACTTCCTCTGAGTGCAGTCTGGAAAAAAGTGAGGAAATTGAGTGGTAAATACTCTCCTGACCCGGCTCCTGTTTTACGGGTTGCCGGTATTGATGTAGCAAACCCTCTTGATGTTGCCATTGAAATTGGCACTCATCTGGTCCGTATTTCCTGGGGGCTCCATCTATGCCCCTCGTTTCTTTCCTCAAAGTCTGCCAGAGTTAGTACCCTTGGACTTTTCTTCTCTCAGAGAAGAACAGTATAATGTGCCTTTTACACTTCAGGAACTGGAGGCAACACTCTCAGCTTGCCGATCATTGGCAGCTGGGCCTGACGACATTCATATTCATATGTTACAACATTTACATCAGTCAGCCCTTGTAATCCTCTTACACCTCTTCAATCTTATTTGGGCACAAGTAGTTCTTCCCCATCTGTGGAAATCTGCCATTGTTCTCCCTTTCCGCAAGCTGGGTACTACAGGACATGCCTCCCACTATCGTCCCATCGCTCGAAACTTGAGTATGGTGACCAGATCTATTCAGCGGCATCTCCTGCTACTTTCTCTAGCCTTAACCCCATTCATCACCAAGGATTACGTTTATGCGTTGGTGCTTTTTGCTCTTCCCCTGCCTCTATGCAGAAGTGAACGTTCCATCCTTATCCGATCGCCGTGATGCCCATTGCCTTTGCTATTATGTATGCTCTCATGATGTCTGCAATCCTTCCATTTATAGAATGGTCACTGATATTAGTAGACATTCTTTATTTGTTCGCTGCCCCCTGTTTACTCCGTCCCTTCTCTCTTCGCCTTCATTTGCTCTTGTCTTAGGATAAGATAAGATTTCGTTCGGATTTTTAACCCCGGAGGGTTAGCCACCCAGGATAACCCAAAAAAGTCAGTGCGTCATCGAGGACTGTATAACTTATTTCCATTGGGGTCCTTAATCTTGTTCCCCAGGATGCGACCCACACCAGTCAACTAACACCCAGGTACCTATATGCTGCTAGGTGAACAGGACAACAGGTGTAAGGAAACGTGTCAAAATGTTTCCACCTGCCGGGAATCGAACCCGGGCCCTCTGTATGTGAAGCAGGAGCTTTAGCCACCAGGCCACCTTTCTATGTTTATGTAGCATCTGACTTTTCCCTACCCCTCTGGGAAGTTCCAGCCGTTCGAGTCTGTTCTTTCTCTCTCCCTTGCTCAAAAGCCCAACTGTCTACGGTCGCTTCCCGCTCTTTTTCTTAACTACTTCCACTCTCATTCTCATGCCATTGCTGTGTACACAGATGGCTCTAAGTCTTCTGACGGCATAGGATTCGCACAAGTGTTTCCGGACAGCGTCGTACGAGGGCATTTACTATCTTCGGCTAGTATTTTTACTGCTGAATTGTATGCCATCCTTGCAGCACTTATCCGTATTGCATCTATGCCTATGTCATCATTTGTGGTTGTCTCAGACTCCCTTAGTGCTTTACAGGCTATACAGAAATTTGATACACCTCGCCCCTTAGTCCTCCGTATCCAACTTTGGCAACGCTGCATCTTTACCAAGCACAACGATTTTTTTTGTTGGGTCCCTGATCATGTTGACGTTCAGGGCAATGAACAGCTAGACACTGCTGTGCGTTCAGCAGTACATGACGTACCAGTTTCATATAGAGGTGTTCCATTTACGGACTATTTTGCTGCAATATCTTCCCACCTTCACACATGTTGGCAACAACGTTGGTCTTTGCTCGGTGACAAATTTCAATCTAGTAAACCGAGTATAGGTTACTGGCCGTCTTCTTATCACCAGTGTCGAGGTTGGGAGACTACTCTCTCCCGTCTTCGCATTGGCCATACTCTTATTACTCGTGGATATTTCATGGAGAGGCGCCCTGCTCCTCTGTGAGAATTGCCAGGCTCCATTATCAATCAGCCACATTCTGTTGGACTGCCCACTTTATCAATGAGCACGCAGAATTTACCTCCGTCGTCGTCTTCGCTCCGCTGCTCTCTTTACCTTCCCTTCTCGCTGATGGACCCACTTTTCATCCAGACACTCTCATTGACTTTTTGACAGCAACTGACTTAATTCACAAATTCTGATACCTTCAGCCCTTTCTACCTCAATCTCTAGCTACCCTCTACCCCCATACTATCCCATGCCCCGCTGTTTTCTGTAACCTACTGATCATCCCTCCTCCCTTCTGCCATCCAATACCCTCGCTTCCTTCCCTACCCTGCAGCACTGTATAGCCCTTGTGGCTTAGCGCTTCTTTTTTATTATAATAATAATAAGCAGTGGTGGTGTCTACAGTAGTTTATATGTATTGAACATGATTAATTAGGAAACAAACTGTACAGACCATGTATGTAGCAGCACATTATAAATAAATATTTTCTTTTACACTTGTTTTCAAACCTATATTCTAAAGATTGCTTTTTAATGTAGTTATACAAATTTTTAATGTTATTAAATGGTTTCAAGCATTGGAAACCTTGTCAGAGCACTAAAACAGGATTGGGCGGGATGTCTGACCTTTCTCTTCAAGAATCGCCACCAAACATGCTTGCCAGTAATGCTAGGACAACTTTCTTGTCAGTATAATGTTGCTCCCCTCTAGCTAGCTACTGACTGATGTCTATATAATAGCCCTAGAATTTAGGATGGGTTTTGCAGATCTCTTATTGTTACAATCATAGCTAAGCACTAAACCCACTGGGGTCATATATCACTAATACAAACCTGTCTCAAGAGACAGACCATAACACCCACCCATTCCCTGATCTTGGCGACACGCATGTAATTTTATCTGGATTTTAATTGTTGTAGATGAATATGCTGTTTAATATTTAATAATAAATGACAAGTCTCGGCAATGAATCCTCTTCAAGGGGGGCTCCTTGGCGTGGTGAAGAGGCTCTTGGTTTGAGGAATTAGACCTGTCGGTCTTGTTCCTCAGACCGAACCTAATTACCCCCCAATCTCCCCTTCCCTATCCCATCCTCCCCTTTTTCCTTTCCTCCTCCTCCTCCCCACCCCTCCCTTTTGCCCTTCCTCTTTTTGGCCTTTGGGATTTCTCTCACAGGCGCGCTAGTTCCTAGGTAGGGGAAAGGATACCGGGGTCCATCCCATTCCGTTGAGGTTCTTGGCGGTGGCGTAGTTTGCCGTGGAATCTGGATCACCTGGGGATGTCCCGATCCCTCTCCGGTATCCCGGAGTAGCTTTGGGTGTCTTTCGGGCGACGGGTGTATCTCTGGAAGCCACCTTTCGGATTCTGGGGGTGGTGGCCGAAGGAGGTATGCTTTGTGGCGGATATCCGGCCACCCTCTCTTTTGTCCACCGAGGTAGCTCGGCAGATGTGAGGTTGCTATCCCGGATTGTTAGTTTACTAGCATGATGGGTAGGGTATGGCATGGGTTCCATGCTGCATCTGCGCTACTTGCGGTGCTGAGGTCCTCTTGGGCGTGGAGGGAGATTTCTGGCCCTTTCATTCCTCCTAGGAACTATCCCTCCCCGGTCCCCCCTTTTTTTATTCTTTTTTTTATTTTTATTTTTTTTTCTTAAAAACAAAAAGAAAGAAGTAATCTAACCATGGCAGCCCTAGTCCATGAACCTACTACCCCCAGGCCCCTTCTTGATACCGCACCCCGTTCTGACCCCGCCTCATCTTTGGACCACTCTTCACACACTCCTCATGCCTCTGTACCTATTGCCGGTGCTGTTTCCTCACCCGCTTCAGGTACCGAGGCCTCGACTGACTCCTTCAATTTATCGGACCTTCGCTCTCCTCTGACTATGCTTCCGGCCTCTCCCTCTACGGTGCGGCAATTTTCAAATCGCCGACCCGTTCCACGTCAGACCAACTCTGGTCCCACGCCTGAGCGCCAACGACAATTACCTGCTGATGATACTTCTCCACCTTCTCGTTCTTCTCAGAAACAATCGACACGTCCTTCACTACCTTTCCACGCTCAGTTTCAGACTGAATAATGGACTAAATTCTTCACTTTACGACAGACTTCCTCTACTGCCTATCTTTCTGACCACAGTATTGGCAAGGCACTCTATGCCATGTTGGTAAAGATATTTCTTTTCATGCTCTTAAGAGCGGTACGCGCATCATTACCGTACAGAATGCTACCCAGGCTCATGAGCTCTCTCGTCTTTCCAATATCGATACTGTTCCTGTCACCCTTGAAAAACATCATTCCCTCAATTCTTGTAGTGGTACAGTCATTCTGCCCCATACCATAGTTCAACAAAATTTCCAGACATGTGGCACTGACATTCTTGAACAGCTGGAACTCCAAGATCTCCCAATCCTCAAGGTAGACACTTACGTTCTTCCTGCCCGCGGGCGGAGACGATACCCTAGCAATGTGGCTCGTTTAACTTTTGACAGCCGAGAACTCCCATCCTCAGTTTATATAGCAGGACATCGGTTACAAGTTCGAAAGGTGATCCCTACACCACAACAGTAGAAATTGCTGGCGATTTGGCCATCCAGCGAAATACTGCAGATCTATCGCCGAATGCCCAGTCTGTGGTGCCGATGACCATTCTAACACGTCTTGCAATCGATCTCCCTCTTGCCTTAACTGTCATGAGGCTCACCCTTCGTACTCTCGCCATTGTCAAGTCTATTTAAATGAGCGGGAAATCCGTTACCTCAAAGAGACAGAAGGTCTCCCTTATGCCATGGCAATTTCTCATCTCCGCCTCCAAGGGAGACTCCCACGTGTTTCTTATTCCCGTGTTTCAAAACGTCCCCCCACTTCTGGTATCCCATCTTCTACACCCACCTCTGTGGTTACCTCTCCCATAGTCACTCCTGTATCTAATCCTTTTGCTGTCCTCGGCTCAGACGTCCCTACTTCAACGCCTCAGTCTGATCTCGCTTCTTCGTGTTCTCTCTCACAAGCCTCAGTATCGACAAGACCTCGTACGACACCTCCTCCCAATCGTCCCTCTACTTCTCAAAAGTCGAAAAAGGTCCGTTAACACCTCCTACCCATCTTCCACCTCCTCATTTTACCCTCCCTGTCTCTGTCCCTGGTTCTCCCCCTCTCACTGGCTCAGTTACAAGTGTAGAGGTTCACCCTCCTCCTCGTACTGTACCTTCTTCCCCTGTTCTCTCCCAAGTTTCTTCCTCTTCTGCCACCTCCCAGGTTCCTGCCTCTTCTGTCTCCTGCCATGCTTCTCCAGTTCCCTTCACCCTTTTGCTCCCCCCCCTACCTTGGTACAGTCCAATACAGTTCCAATATTTACTCATCCTCCCCCTACCATTCCCAATATTGTCTCCCATACGACATCTCTGAATTCCGAAACACTTGAAGCAATCTCTGAATATATTGCAGAGACCAAACCATCAATGGACACTGATCCACCTTCCGCTCTTTCTCTCTCCTCTGCTCCATCTGCGCAACTCCTTTCTTCACAGCGCACCGTTCCTTCGCTGCTTGAACATTTTCCACTGCCTCCGCATGTGGACTTTTCTAACCCTTCTAGTCCGTAGGAACCCTTACCTGCGGATTTCAAGTATCTTTATCATTGCCAATCATGGCCTATTTACAGTGGAATATACGCGGCCTCGGGTAATCGGGGTGAGCTTCAGATGTTACTCTCCCAGTTTGCCCCTGTTGGTGTTTGCTTACAGGAACCAAAATTACACTCTGCTGTTATTTCTCACATCTCAGGCTATAATTTATTGTATTCTTCAGATCCTTTTCCTGATGGGACCTTTAATGAAAGTGCCCTTCTTCTCCGCACTGATATTCCGTACCATCAGCTATTTGTTCATACTTCGCTGCATTACACAGCAGCCCGTATCCACTTACATAGGTGGTATACGCTCTGTTCTTTATATCTCCTTCTCGGGCATTATCTATTCCGGATTTTGCCTTCCTTGTTTCGTCATTACCGCCACCGATTCTGTTACTTGGTGATTTTAATGCCCACCATTTCCTCTGGGGGGGGGTCTCGCTGTGATTCCCGTGGAATTCAGTTAGAGGCTTTTCTTGCCACCCACCCCCTCCATGTTTTAAATACAGGTACTCACACCCATTTTGATCCTCGGACTCATACTCTCTCTTGCATCGATCTCTCAGTCTGCTCTTCCTCCGCCGCATTAGACTTCACTTGGTCTGTTCTCCCGGACTTACACGACAGTGATCATTTCCCAATCATTCTTACTTCCCCTTCATATTCGCCACCTCTTCGCACCCCACGCTGGCAATTTAATCTGGCAAATTGGAACCTTTACTCACACCTAACTGTTTTTAAAGAGGTTCCTTCTTCGTCCTCCATCGATGAGCTTTTACACCTCTTCTCGTCCTCCGTTTTCACCGCAGCTTCTCATTCTATACCCCAAACTTCGGGCAGGCATTCTCAGAAATGCGTGCCTTGGTGGTCTCCTGCTTGTGCTCGTGCAGTACGTTTGAAACGTGCTGCATGGGGCAGGTACCGATACAATAGAACCACAGAGCGACTCCTTGATTTTAAACAGAAGCGTGCGATCGCTCGCCGTGTCATCCGTGACGCTAAATGCACTTGCTGGCGAGATTATGTCTCCACCATCACCTCTGCTTCCTCTATGAGTGCAGTCTGGAAAAAAGTACAAAAACTGAGTGGTAAATATTCTCCTGACCCAGCTCCTGTTCTGCGGGTTGCCGGTGTTGATATAGCAAACCCACTAGATGTTGCCAATGAAACTGGCAATCATCTGGTCCGTATTTCTCAGGGACTCCATCTGTGCCCCTCATTTCTTTCCTCAAAGTCTGCCAGAGAGTTAGCACCCTTGGACTTTTCTTCTCTCAGAGAAGAACAGTATAATGTGCCTTTTACACTTCAAGAACTGGAGGCAACACTCTCAGCTTGTCGATCATCGGCAGCTGGGCCCGACGACATTCATATTCGTATGCTACAACGTTTACATCAGTCACCCCTTGCAGTCCTATTACGCCTTTACAATCTTATTTGGTCACAAGGAGTTCTTCCACAGCTGTGGAAATCCGCCATTGTTCTCCCTTTCCGCAAACCAGGCACTACGGGACATGAAACCTCCCACTATCGTCCCATTGCTCTTACCAGTGCAGTTTGCAAAGTAATGGAACGCCTAGTAAATAGATGTTTAGTGTGGTATTTAGAGACACACAACAGTCTCTCCACTCGTCAATATGGCTTTCGTAAGGGACGTTCTACCATAGACCCCTTACTACGCTTGGATACGTATGTTCGTAATGCCTTTGCGAATAACCACTCAGTTATTGCCATATTTTTTGACCTTGAGAAGGCATATGAGACAACTTGGAGGTATAATATTTTAGCCCAAGCCCACTCCTTAGGCCTTCGAGGCAATCTACCATCCTTCCTTAAGAACTTTTTAACTGACAGGCATTTCCGTGTTCGGGTTAATAATGTGCTCTCCCCAGACTTTATCCAAGCTGAAGGTGTCCCCCAGGGATGTGTTCTGAGCACAACACTTTTTCTCCTTGCTATTAATGATTTGGCCTCTAGTCTTCCATCAAATATTTGGTCATCACTCTATGTTGATGACTTTGCTATTGCCTGTGCAGGCGCTGACTGTCACCTCCTTACAGTTTCTCTCCAACATGCAGTCGACCGTGTTTCCAATTGGGCCACCACACGTGGGTTTAAATTTTCCAGCACTAAAACCCACCAAATCACTTTCACTAGACGCTCTGTCATCTCCGATCATCCTTTGTACCTCTATGGCTCCCGTATCCCTGAACGTGATACAGTCAAGTTTCTGGGCCTCCTCTTTGATCGTAGGTTATCCTGGAAACCTCACATTACCTCTCTGAAGGCAACTTGTCACAGCTGGCTGAACCTTCTTAAAACCCTTGCTCATCTTTCGTGGGGAGCTGATCGTCGAACCCTCCTTCGCCTACATTCCACCCTTATTTTATCGAAACTTGATTATGGTGACCAGATCTATTCAGCGGCATCTCCTGCTACTCTGTCTAGCCTTAACCCCATTCATCACCAAGGATTACGTTTATGCCTCGGTGCTTTCCGCTCTTCCCCTGTCGAGAGCCTCTATGCAGAAGCGAACGTTCCATCCTTATCCGATCGCCGTGATGCCCATTGCCTGCGCTACTATGTACGCTCTCATGATCTCCGCAATCCTTCCATTTATAGAATGGTCACTGATATTAGTAGATTCTTTATTTGTTCGCCGCCCCTGTTTACTCCGTCCCTTCTCTCTTCGCCTTCATTCGCTCTTGTCTTCTCTTCAACTACCACCTTTCTATGTACATGTGGCATCTCACTTTTCCCTACCCCCCTGGGAAGTTCCAGCTGTTCGAGTCTGTTCTTTCTCCCTCCCTTGCTCGAAAGCCCAACTGTCTACGGTCGCTTCCCGCTCTCTTTTTCTCGACCACTTTCACTCTCATTCTCATGCCATTGCTGTGTACACAGATGGCTCTAAGTCTTCTGACGGCGTAGGATTCGCAGCAGTGTTTCCGGACAGCGTCGTACAAGGGCATTTACTATCTTCGGCTAGTATTTTTACTGCTGAATTATATGCCATCCTTACAGCACTTATCTGTATTGCATCTATGCCTGTGTCCTCATTTGTGGTTGTCTCAGACTCCCTTAGTGCTTTACAGGCTATACAAAAATTTGATACACCTCACCCCTTAGTCCTCCGTATCCAACTTTGGCTACGCCGCATCTTTACCAAGCATAAAGATATTGTTTTTTGTTGGGTCCCTGGTCATGTTGACGTACAGGGCAATGAACAGGCAGACACTGCTGCGCGGTCAGCAGTACATGACCTACCAGTTTCTTATAGAGGTATTCCATGTACGGACTATTTTGCTGTAATATCTTCCCACCTTCACACCCGTTGGCAACAACGTTGGTCTACTATGCTCGGCAACAAACTTCAGTCTATTAAACCGAGTATAGGTTACTGGCCGTCTTCTTATCACCAGTGTCGAGGTTGGGAGACTACTCTCTCCCGTCTTCGCATTGGCCATACTCGTCTTACTCATGGATATCTCATGGAGAGGCGTCTTGCTCCTCTCTGTGAGAATTGCCAAGCTCCATTATCAGTCAGCCACATTCTGTTGGACTGCCCACTTTATCAACGAGCACACAGAATTTACCTCTGTCGTCGTCTTCGCTCCGCTGCTCTCTCTTTACCTTCCCTTCTTGCTGATGGACTCGCCTTTCATCCGGACTCTCTCATTGACTTTTTGACAACGACTGACTTACTTCACAAATTCTGATACCTTCAGCCCTTTCTACTTCAATCTCTTGCTACCGTCTACCCCCGTACTATCCCCTGCCCCGCTGTTTTCTGTAACCTGCTGATCATCCCCCCTCCCTTCTGCCATCCAATTCCCTTGCTTCCTTCCCTACCCTGCAGCGCTGTATAGCCCTTGTGGCTTAGCGCTTCTTTTTGATTATAATAATAATAATAATAATTTGAGTCAGTATATAATGTTTTCTGCCCAAGATTTGTTCCAGGCGCTAGAGGGTTGTATCATATAAGATTGATGGCACAAATCTAATTTCTAGCACGTAAGAGCGACCGTGAAAACACGAGAAATCCCGGAGCACAATGAGGCACGCTGACACGCAGACTCTTGGATGTCGAGTAAAAAATATTTTTTTTTATGGAATGTACTGATTATTGCTAAACTGTCCTGGGTTGTTGTTAGTCTAGGCTTTGTTTCATGCGAGGTTAACTAGAATATTGTACATTTTCAGAATTTAGTAGAAAGAGGAAAGTGTTAGGACCCATGAAATTGTGCATAATTTTTTTTTTATCTAACTTGAAGGGTAATAGTCAAAACAAACAGGTTATATGTTTTTTTATGCTGTTTAATGCACTGTCACAATCATTAAAATAGGACTCCTCTTGCCCCCCCCCCTCAAAAAAAAAAATTATTTTACTTGTCCCTACCCTAACAACCTATCTTTAGAGTGCAGACACTACTTGCCATCTGCCAGAATTGAGTCTGGCTTGCCAGTTTCCCCGAGTCCTTTTGTAAATATTAGTTTGCTCATGCTCTAACAGCACGTCTGTCTCCATTCACTCGTATGAAATGTGGTTATGAATGCTTGCTGGAAGTTCAAGCCCCTTGCACACACAACTGCCTTTATACTGTCCCTCTAACCTTTCCTAGGGTGACTTAACTCGTTTTCCCTCCACTATAGATTTATAGACTGCAAAAGTCAGTTTTGTTTCATTCTCTCATGTTCAAACCATGTCAACAGCTCTTTGTGAGCTCTGTGGACAATAGTTTTAGCAATCCTGCACCTACTGTTAACTAACTTGCAAACTATTAATTGTTTGTATTATATTTACACCACACGTGTATGTGTGTGGGGGGGGGGGTTAGAGCACACGTTCGTCCGCAGAGGCTACGTGGCCCGTCTGGATAGAACTTGTGTAACACAGGGAATTTGAGTTGGGTGCATACAGACCTTTGATGTGGTGTTTTTACAGTACCATGCAGTGCTAGCGGATTTGAGTTTTGATGGAATTACATATATGGATTTATCCCGGCTATTGGAAAGTGAACGTGTGGCTTTTGGATGGGGAGGGGGATGGGTGCAATTTTCAGGATTGGTGGAAGGATCTTTGGGAAATGTGGAGGGAAGGTGAAGGTTTAATGGAATGGTTGGAAATGCACGCCAGATCTGGGATAGTTATTATAGGAATTGGAGTAAGGAGGAGGCGAGGTGGAGGTATGGGTTACAAAATGATTTGGAGGGGCAACTGAACTATTATTATTTTGGGGCGGATGTAATACGTACGAAGACATTGAACACGTTTGGAACGGACTTGCCGAAATTTACAAGGAGTGTTTCAATGCGGTTAGAATCAGGGCGGGCATGGAAGAGGCGCTATGGGTTGTGTCCTGTGGAAATTTTGGGTTAGACAAGAGTCAAAATTCCTCTTGCGTTTGGAAGTATGCACGGGTTTGGGTGGATATCTGCCTGGTCAATTAGTCTTTAATATGGACAGCATGAGATTTTATACTGATGTTTGGTTTGAGGAAAAGCTCTGGTGGAGAGGGGGTGGGGGTTTCAGGAAGGTTACATGTGTAAGGGATTGGAGGGTACTAGATGGCAGGATTCGTGTGGAATATTTTGAGGAGGCGATATTTAGGATGAGTAGAGTGAAAGCACCAGGTATAGATGGCATATTGAATGAATTTTATAGGACGCATTGGGGAAGCATTAAGGAATGGTTGGTTGAGGTATTGAATTACATGGTCATGGAGGGGAGGGGTTTGAGCTCATAAGGCTATATCTCTTAAGTGTTGAGACAAAAATGTTTGCAAAAGTCGTAGGTAACAGGATGAGAAAAGTTATGGAATTATTCATAGGGGACAGCCGAGCATAGGAGGTAGGAGCATGAGGGAAGGACATTGGTGTCCTTGGATTTTATTGGGAAAATGTTTGAGTGTTGGCATGTATTTATTAAGGCAGTGTTTTGGGGAGGGGATAGTATGATGGGTTGACAGTTTGTATGCCTCAACAATGGTATGAGTACAGGTGAATGGTAAGTTAGGGCAGCCTGTACATGTATGGAATGTGGTTTGAGGCAAGGGGTGGCCTTTGTCTCAGCTGTTTTTTGCCTGTGTGCAAAATCCATTTTATGAACTGGTTGATGGTGGTTTTGGGTGTGGTGTACTGGGTAGTAACCGTGCAGCGAGTGTAGTCTGTTAGGTGGACGATATCACGATTTTGTTGAGGAGGAGGAATTTCAGATTGTGGGTAGGTTTTTTTATTTTTTGGGGGCAGTGACTGGTATGTGCATCAACAGGGTGAAATCAAAATTATGTGAGTTAGGGGGGTGTGCGAAAGGTATGGGTGGTCAGTTGTGGAGCAAGTTAAAATATGTGGGATCGTGTACTTTGCAGTAGAGGGGGGGGGGTTGAAGGGTAAATTTTGAATTTGTGTTAAAAAAGGCTTTAGACCATCTCTGAGGATTTAGAGGTGGGGATGTCTCCTTGCAACAGAGGGCAGTGGTGGTTAACTCTGTTGATTACAGTAAGGTATGGGGAATGGGTGAGATATATCCATTACGGGACATGGATGTTGAGTTGCAGAGAAGGGTCTTAGGTTATGTTTGGGGTTACGGGAGAGCTTTGTTGAGTAGGGAGGTTGTCATGACACACGAACATCTTCGGGGTTTAGGTGTCTTGGGATTGTGGTCAAGGGCGAAGGCTCTGTGTGTAAAGCAGCGGTACGTTAGGGAGGGAGGGGGTAGGGGAGTCCGAGCGGGTCGGGTAATGGCATATATACGCAAATGGTTGAAAGGATTAGGGCGGGGTAGATGATGTGGATATGTTGCCATAAGGAAATTGTGCAGGGGTGTCTATTTCTATTGTATAATTGGGTTGAAATATGGGAGGATTTGTCAACTGAAGTTATCATCGAGGGTTTGTGAATTAGTGTATAGATTTATCGTGGGAATTTTACCATGAAAATCGGTTTTAAGCAGTACGTGTTTGGTAAGGGAGACGAATTTTTTTACGTTTCGGTGTAGAAGAATGTTTTATTTTTTTTTTTTTTTTGTGAAACATTGGAAGAGGTTTGTACGTGGTTGGGGAGGGTTTCAGTATATCAACTGTATGGGTCTTAACCTTGGAAGTTAGGGGAGTGTCAAGGGAGGTAAGAAGAGCAATAGTGTATGTGGTGGGTGATTTCCTATATATCATGGGGTATGAGGGAAACAGAGGAAGCAGTTAGGGTTAAGGTGATTGCAGTGGGTATTTATAGGACGTCTAGTAGGAATAAGAGTCGTTTATGGTGGGAGGTGGGGGTACTGTTTTCCCTGCAAGGTATAGGAGTCTTACAGGACAGCTGTTCCTGCAACTGAGAGGCGGGTAAGGCGGCAGCAAGGGGCTGGACTCGTTCCTTGGTAATATCCTAAGGTATGTTAGGAACATTAAGGTGAAAGGCGGGAGTTCATAAGTTGCATGTTTTGTAGTTATGGTAAGTTACGTGCGCTTGAGAGTGTATGGATGTGTTGGGGTTGTGCGACTGAGATGTTCATTTGTTTTAAGTGTGGTTATTACATCTAAGCAAGATAGAAAACAATATTTTGGCATATGGTTTTTCTTTTGTGAAACTGGACTAGTTCCTGACCATGGTCGGGATTATAACTCATTTTCCTGATGTTTTTTGTGATGTGGTGAAGTGTGTTGGGGTTTCCCGGGGTCTTGTTAGGTATTGTTCTGTGATGTAGAAGATAGACGTCGGTAATATCAGCAGTAATAGTATAGTGATTTATTGTGTTTTTAGGGGATTATTTTAATTATTTTAGTTGGCGTGCGAGAAATATTAGGTTATATTTATCTTTTTATGAAAGAATCACCCAATGAGTTTTGTCGTTAATTTTTGTGCTGGAAGATACATTGTTTGAGGTAACTAAGATTGTATCATGTTAAGTACATTTATATGGGGATTTCTCGTATTATGTCACTACATGAAAGAACATGTCTAATTATTCTGGGAACGTAGAAGTGGTCACTTTTTTGCATGTCTTATTTCGTCATTTTTGAACCTTTTCCAGGTTAGGTCTCACAAGGGGTTTACCTGGAGGTTACCTGGAGGTTATTCCGGGGATCAACGCCCCCGCGGCCCGGTCCATGACCAGGCCTCCCGATGGATCAGGGCCTGATCAACTAGGCTGTTACTGCTGGCCGCACGCAGTCCAACGTACGAGCCACAGCCCGGCTGATCCGGCATTGATTTTAGGTATCTGTCCAGCTGTCTCTTGAAGGCAGCCAGCCAGCCAGCCAGCCAGCCAGCCAGCCAGCCAGCCAGCCAGCCAGCCAGCCAGCCAGCCAGCCAGCCAGCCAGCCAGGGGTTTATTGGCAATTTCCCTAATGCTTGATGGGAGGCTGTTGAACAGTTTTGGGCCCGGACACTTATGGTATTTTCTCTTAATGTACCAATGGCGCCCCTACTTTTTATTGGGGGCATTTTGCATCGGCTGCCCAGTCTTTTACTTTCGTAGGGAGTGATTTCTGTGTGCAGATTTGGGACCATTCCTTCCAAGATTTTCCAAGTGTAGATTATGATATATCTCTCCCTCCTGCGTTCCAACGAGTACAAGTCAAGTGCTTCCAAGCGTTCCCAGTAGTTAAGGTGCTTGACAGAACTTATACGTGCAGTAAAGGATATCTGTACACTCTCTAGATTTGCGATTTCACCTGCTTTGAATGGAGATGTTAATGTACAGCAGTATTCCAGCCTAGAGAGAACAAGTGATTTGAAAAGGATCATCATGGGCTTGGCATCTCTCGTTTTGAAAGTTCTCATTATCCATCCTATCATTTTCTTTGCACGTGCGATCGTGGCACTGTTGTGATCCTTGAAAGTGGGATCCTCAGATATTACTACTCCCAGGTCCCTTACATTATTTTTCCGCTCTATTGTATGGCCGGAGTCAGTAGTATACTCTGTTCTAGTTATTATCTCCTCCAGTTTTCCATAATGGAGTAGTTGGAATTTGTCCTCATTGAACATCATATTTTTACTGTTGCCCACTGGAAAACTTTGTTTATATCTTCTTGGAGGTTAACCGCGTTCTCAGCAGATGACAGCCTCATGCAGATCCTAGTATCATCTGCAAAGGATGATATGGTGTTGTGGTGTATATCTCTGTTTATGTCTGATATGAGGATAAGGAATAAGATGGGGGCGAGTACTGTGCCTTGTGGAACAGAGCTCTTCACTATGGCAGCCTCCGATTTAACTCTGTTGACCAGTACTCTTTGTGTTCGATTTATTAGGAAATTGAAGATCTATCTCCCCACTTTCCCAGTTATTCCTTTAGCACGTATTTTATGGGCTATTACGCCATGATCGCATTTGTCAAATGCTTTTTCAAAGTCTGTGTATATTACATCTGCATTCTGATTTTCTTCCAGTGCATCCAAGGCCATGTCATAGTGATGCAGTAGTTGTGAGAGGCAGGAGCGACCTGCCCTGAACGCATGTTGCCCTGGATTGTGCAGATTTTGGGAATCTAGGTGATTTGCAATCCTGCTTCTTAGCACTCTTTCAAAGATTTTTATGATGTGGGACGTCAGAGCTATTGGTGTATAGTTCTTAGCTAATGCTTTGCTGCCACCTTTATGGAGTGGGGCTATATCCGTTGTTTTAAGTGACTTTGGAATTTCACCCATGTCCAAGCTCCTCCTCCATAGTGTACTTAGAGGGGTTTCTTGCAATTCTTAATGAAAACAGAGTTCCACGAGTCTGGGCCCGGGGCTGAGTGCATAGGCATGTTGTCAATGGCTTTTTCGAAATCTATCGGAGTTAAGGTAATGTGGGAAATGTAGCATACATTTATGGAGTTTTGAGGCTCATTCATGAAGAAATCATTTGGGTCGTCGATCCTCAGACCGATTAGTGGTTCACTAAACACAGAGTCGTACTGGGATTTCAATATTTCACTCATTTCCTTGTTGTCATCTGTGTAAGTCCCATCCTGTCTGAGTAAGGGCCCGATACTAGATGTGGTATTTGCCTTTATTTTTGGCATATGAAAAGAAATATTTTGAATTTCTTTCAATTTCACTAATAGCTTTAAGCTCCTCCTGCCTCTCCTGGTTCCTTTAAGAGTCATTTAGCTTAAGTTCGATAGTTTCCACTTCCCTGGTCAGCGCCTCCTTTTGTGTATCAGATATTCTAGCACTTCTGAGGAGCTCATTGACTCTTGGTCGTCTTCTGTAGAGGGAGCGTCTTTTTCTCTCCAGTTTACTTCTGCTCTTCTTCTTTCTTAGGGGAATATGCCTAGAACATGCTTCGGCTACCAGGAAGTTGATCCTTTCAAGGCACTGGTTTGGATCCATGTCATTTAAGACATCTTCCCAACATGTTTCGTTTAGGACATGGTTTACCTGGTCCCAGTTGATGTTGTTGTTGTTGAAATTGTATTTTGTGAAGACACCTTCACAGGTACATGCATTCTGCTGTTCAGGACCCCTATGCATGTACGTCTGGACTTCGATTAGATTGTGATCCGAATTAGTTGTTTTTGATATTCTTATGTCTCTTATCAGGTCCTCATTATTTGTGAAGATAAGGTCAAGTGTGTTTTCTAGTTTTATTGGCTCCACTATCTACTGGCTTAAGGTGCATTTTTCGCAGAGACTTATTAGCTCATGTGTGTGTGACCTTTCATCTGCGCTACCTTCGGGGATTGTTTCAGGTATAACATTATTTACTACATTCTTCCATTTTGTATACCTTAGGTTGAAATCACCAAGCAGTAAGATGTTTGGAGCTGGAAGGTTTTCCAAACAGTAATTGATTTTCAGTAGCTGTTCCTTGAACTATTGTGAGGTTGCATCTGGTGGCTTGTATACAACCACAATGACTAGGTTTTGGTTCTCGATCTTTATTGATAGAACTTCAACTACCTCATTTGTAGTGTTCAGCAACTCCGTGGAGATAAGGGACTCTGACATACAGGCCAAACCCCCCTTATTACCTGTTTTTTCTGTCACATCTAAAAAGGTTGTAACCACTTATGCATATTTCACTGTCAAAGTGATCTTTTGTGTGAGTCTCTATGAAGGGTGCAAAAATTGCATTAGACTCCACTAGAAGTCCACTGATAAAAGGTATTTTGTTGTTGGTGGATGGCTTAAGGCCCTCCCTGTATATTAGCAAATATGAACGAGGTTGTATCCTGTGTTTGTTGGTGGGATTTTATTATTGGCATCAGTAGTTGTAATTCTGGAGGGCCATGGGTCGCCAGTGGCTGCGCCTCCAGTCCAACAAGGCTCCAAGGTGGTGGAGGACTATTTTTGTTATTTCCTTCCATTTTCTTTTTTTATTTCCTGCCACTAAAAAATCACCTGGAGTTGGGTTGTCGTAGCTACTATTGTTTGTCTTGTGGGGTCTGTGCCTCCTGGTCCCTTTTAGATGGTATGCAGGGCACTCGATGTTGTAACACTGCTTCTGGAGGACCGAGGAGTGGCACATTTTTGGGTGAAAGAAAGTACAGGAAGAAGAACGACACACTCCTTTAGACAGGAGGTTGCTACATTCACCTTTAGTTGAGAATTGTTGGGAGGTTTATTGTCAATTTGTGCAGGTTCTTGGAATGCATTATAATCCTCAGTATCCAAGCCAGGGCCACCCCGTCTTGGATTCCATCTACTTTCCCCAGTAGAGGAAGGAGGAGGAGGAGACTCCTCTCCAACATCTATACTGTGGGCCACGGTCTTGTGCAATGATGGTTGTATATTTACTGTTTTTGTGGTGTCACTAGGAGAGTGTGGGCTAGCAGTAAGGCTGGGGGGTGGTGGTGGGTCTAGGTCAGCGGCTGGGCCAGTACCAGCACTATAGGTATTAGTGCTATGACTGGGGGATGGGTCTGGCTTAGCACCATCTGGGTGACTAGATAGTTTCGAGTCATCTGTTGTGGTATGGACATTCTGGATTTTTTAGTAGACTATCCAAGAGGTTATCCTTGTTTTCTTGATTATTTTTATCATTTATTACTTTTAGTACCTTTGTGATACCTGCCCAAAGTTCTACATCTTTATTGCACAAACATATAATTTGATATTTTGAATTTATATAGTCTTGTGCTGGTCAATAGTTTTTTTTTCCCTCTATCATTTATAATTAAGTTTAACTACCTGGCAAGGGTATATAATTGGGGTAGGCGGACGCCAGGGTTTTTTAGTTTACAGTTGTTTTATCATAATATTTGGAAGCCATGTGACGGGTTAGGGTGACAGGTGATTTGTGCGCTCATATTTCAGTTTTGTAAAATGGCTTATGGTAATTATTAGGGTGTACTGTTTTGGTTTGTACGTTTTTTTTTTTTTTTTTTTGCATTTTGGCTCCAGTAAAAAAAAAAAGCTATGAACGAATAAAATTTGATTGATGGTGGTTTTTGATTGATCTACATTGTAACATTGGCATATGGGTTGTATACCAGTAAAGTTTACATACTGGAATATATAGCGAGTTCAAAAGGTTGTTAATGTACTTGTAATTAAAGTTTTCACTGGATAGGTAATTATGTGTATGGTGTGAAGAGGAATAGTATCTGCAGGGGGGAGGGGGGAGGTTGAGCGAGTAAGTTATTTCACATTCGACCTTATGGCCGACACACATGGGGTTTTAATAATGATTGTACGTGGTAGTGTTAGGAACTTTGAATTGATTGCATGTCATAAATATGTACTAACGTCATATTATAATCAAGGGGGAAGCGGTAAACCCGGAGGATTATACAGCGCCTGGGGGGGGGGATGTGGAAGGCATTCAGGCTTAATTCGGGGAACTGGAGCACAGATCCAATTCACTAAATCAAGAGCCCCTCAACAACATCAAGGAACGTTCCTTGAGGGGACTAACGTCATAGATTGTATAGTGAAGACTTTTGTATTACTTGTGGAGTTGTGATTTTGTGTACCTGATGTATTGTACATAAAGTTTAAGTAAAATGTAAGAAAGAAAACTTTGTTAGTTGTAGTTTGAGGAGGTAGAGTCAGAGTGGTTGTCACTGACTTGACTGGTCACTACAAGGTGACTGATCATGTTTGTTTTTTTTTTTTTTTTTGTCGATTTGTTTTAGTATTTTATATATGTCTTAATGTTTGTATAATCCTTAGCAGTGCATTTTTTTTATATAGCACTGTGGTATATTATGTATTATTTTTCGAGTAGTTGAGGGAATTATTCTTGAATATTAATTTTGTACTTTTGCAGTATATAATGATTGAAAAGTATACATCTGATGGTAAAGACTTCATGGCACTTAAGATAACTGTTATGAAATCAGAATCCTACTCTTTTTTGCCATGTATCTCAGCTTCATTGCTGCGCTGTATAGCCCTTGTGGTTTAGCGCTTCTTTATTATAATAGGGAAGCAGAAGAGAATTGGGCAAGTGGTTGACTTGTTGCTGGCAGGGAGGCACACAGCAATACCCAGTGTGACGTCAATTTAGTTTGTCAAGGCTGGTGAAGTAACCTCATTGTTTACCAAATTTCACCGAGTCTGATGGCCTTATTCAGTGCATTTTAAAACGTGTGTTGTGCACATGTCACCGAGAGTTAAGCCGTCATATATAATGCGAGTTTATCATGAATTGACGGTTTTAATTTTCTGGTAACTCTTCGTGTTTACAAGGAAAGTTTGCTGTTGGGAACGTGGACGTTGGTTTGATGGAAATGATTATCATTTTATTGATGGAACAGATTAATTTACTTTGCCGAGTGACTAATTAACTGATTGGTTAGGGAGTTTGGTGGTGGCAGGGGCTGGACGTTGTCGGCTGGCGCCAAGAATGGTGTTCATTAGTACTCACCTATTTAGCTATTTGTGGTTGCAGGGGTCGAGTCTTAACTCCTGGCCCCGCCTCTTCACCGGTTGCTACTGGTGTGGGACAGTGCAAGTTGTGTGGACACACGCGAAGTATTTTTTTATAACAGATAAGGATATTGTGTGGACACTATAGCGAAGGTAAGTGTGTATATATGTATGCATATATGTATGTATATATATATAAGGGTGTATTATATTATTATAATAATCAAGGGGGAAGCTCTAAACCCGGAGGATTATACATTATTATAATCAAGGGGGAAGCGCTAAACCCGGAAGATTATACAGCGCCTGGGGGGGGGGGATGTGGAAGGCATTCAGGCTTAATTCGGGGAACTGGAGCACAGATCTAATTCTTTAAATCAAGAACCCCTCACCAACATCAAGGAACCTTCCTTGAGGGGAGGGAAGTTTTTTGAAGTTAAGTAATTGACAGTCCAAGGGCGTAATGTATTATGGTAGCGTTTCAAAGAGTATATGTATATAGTTTTATTGAATCATCAGTTGTAATATGCATTTGAAGACGTGGTAGATTAAATTGATATAATGGAAAGTGGTAAACTGATAAGTGTAACAGGGATGGAATTTACCAAATATGTATTGTAGTGATTTTATATTTATTTTTTAGGGTTTGTGACAGTAGTGGTGAAAGTTTTAACTTACTGGCTTAAAATGCGTATTATTACAATTAGAAATGTCTGGAAACAAGCAGCAACAGCAACTAGTGCTGTTTCTGTGTAGCGTTTTTTATATACACATGTATTACTCATTCAAGTACAGATGGGCCTTTTAGACGTTTGCATACTTGTTTAAAAATATTAGACTAATTTTTAAATATTTTTGAATGTCACAGAAACAACCTTAAACAGGATTATGCGTAAGTTTATTGGTGCATATACAAATAGTTATATATTATGGTATATAGGAGCATTTGTATAGAAAGTTGAACAAATGTATGAAGTCATTGGATGACAAATTTTGAAGAGTTTGTGGGTTATAGTCAAAAAGATTACTACAGACGTAATTAGATAATAGGTCTAGGGACTGGGTGTTGAACTTTTGAAAATTAATGACTATTGAATACATTATAGAGTAAAGAGTTACTTACATATCGACGCTTTGTCACAATTTTTGTAAATTTTACTTGTTGGCTGTCACAAATAGGCGTGTACACAGACACCAATAGGCGAGTATATACACAGTATACATACATGGGTAGAAACATTGATATATACGAGTACACAAGTTGAAATGCAAATATACACACACACTTACGTGGTAATATTTTCTAATAGCAGATTAGCGACTAAAATAATGTCTTGAGGCAGACTAATGAGAAGGTAATAATAGTGGTGTTGCGAGGCCGTGGTGGCAAGAGGTTCCTTTATGGTTGTAGCGAGAGATTTTTACTACAACTAATGTGATGTTAACCGCCTGGACCTCAAGTTATCTTGCGAGGTGGTGTATGGAGTGGAGTAGCAGTATTAGTTGTTTTTGTTTTTATTTGAGCGGAGGGTGGAAGGAGCCGCCGGGACCACTTGTGTGTAGCACTAGAATTCTTGAAGTGAGCGTCAATGAGTTGGTTGTTGGCCATTACACGTTTGATTTGAGCTCTGGTGGTGATAACACGAGTTAGTTCAGGTAACAAGGTAACGTGCAGTGTAGCGCATTAATATGATGAAGGATAATTAATGGCATTAGTGAGAGGTGTAATGTGGAAGGTGAAGGTGAGTTAGATTCAGTTAAAGAATAGTGTTTGCACGGTGAATAAGTTATTTGTTTGTGGAGTTTTCACCAAAGAATATTTTATTTATCGGTATGTAAATATGGTTTGTTAAATTAGTTGTAGGTATAAGAGCAGGGTTTTGATGTTTTTGTCGAGTGTAGGAGTTTGGTGAGTAAATTGTTTGAATTAATGGAGCGGTTTCGATGGGAGGAATTTGAGGTAGTTGTGTTTAGGAGTAGTAGGATATTTAAAATAAATGAATATTTAAATGAAAGGAATTAAAATTGAACGATTATAGAGTTGTAGGTGTTTGTGGGAAACTATCAGTGAGGGTGCAGCATTAGGGTTAAAAAGAGCGGTTATTACCGGGATACCTCAGGGATATATTTAAAAGACAATATTGAAAATGAAGTTGCTAGTAATGGTAAGTGAATTGATGAGAGAGATAGAGGGCAACGAGTGACTAGCTTATTTAAGGTTTACTATACAAATAGGAGTGTAAGGAACTAGATGGATTAGGTAAGATTACTTAAAAGTGTAGGCAATAGATATTATTGGTATAAGAGAGACGTGGTTCAAGTTGAAAGACAGAGAAATGCCTTGTAAATACAACATAGTTATAAAGTATTTGAGAGTGATAGGGTCAAGAGGAATAGTGGTGGAGTGGCGATATA
Source organism: Cherax quadricarinatus (assembly GCF_038502225.1). NCBI lineage: Eukaryota > Metazoa > Arthropoda > Malacostraca > Decapoda > Parastacidae > Cherax > Cherax quadricarinatus. The sequence goes on from NW_027195474.1 coordinate 22,531, forward strand.
TGTCAGAGAATTTAAATTCTTAGACATGATAAAAGATTAGAAAGATGGAACACAGAATGTTTATTTTTCGAGGGACGTGATAAATTATTAATTTTGGGTGTGATTTATAAGCTCCCCCAAACATTAATAGGGAGTACAGTAAGGTATTATGGGAGGAAATTGATAAGGCATGTAGATATGAAAATGTTTTGATAATGGGAGATTTTAACTTGTTCCAAATTAATTGGAACAAGATGAGAGGAAATGTTGAATCTAGTGATTTTTTTTTTGACGTAGTTCAGGATTACTTTTTAGAACATGTTGTGAAAGAACCAATTAGAGGAAAGAATGTGTTTTTGTTTTTAACAAGAAAGATTAATTAATAATGTTGAGGTTGATGATGAGTTTGGGGAAAGTGATGACAAATGACTTTGTTTGAATATATTATGGAATTACACAAATAAGTAATTGCAATAAAATATGTGTATCTTACATTTTCGCTTGGCCGACTTGATGAGACTGAAAAATGACGTTGGTGTGATAAATTTTTAATGTGCTGATTATGGGGTCAGGTAAGTGTTGTTTGCTATCAATATGACCATTTGTCAGAAAAGTTGTAGGTGCTCAGACAAGTTTTGTTTAGAGTAGGGAAATTAATGCAAGAAAATGATGGTAAATGGATAAAGAATAGATTAAAACATGTCATTGGTGAAGAGAGGCATATATAGTCGTATGAAATGAGGGGATGGGCGTTTTAGAAATGAATATATTCAATTAAAGAGGAATCGAGAAAGTACTAAGAAAAGTAAAAAGGGATTGTTAGGTTAAGGTGGCAAGGGATTCAAAGACTAACCGAAAAGTGTTATTGTTTCAGGTATATAGAAGTAAGATTAGGGACAAGATTGGCTCATTTGAGAGTAACTGGTCAGATGAGTGAGTGATTATTTTTTTTTTTTATATTTTATTTAGAACAATACAATACAAGAGATAGATAAAGACAAAAACAGGTCTTACGCAGAATAAATCATTAACAACCACACAAACATGAACTTGAGATAACACAAATATCCCTCCTCACCCATACATGAAAACCCCTACACCTATGATAACCAATAAACGACTAATTCCAATTGCATTGTTATATGATTAACAAAACACACCATAATATGCATATATTGTCACTTTGTAAATTATAAAGTAGGACACCTTATACGTTAAATACAATTAACGTAATGTATTGAGAATAAGGTAAAAACAATATGTTCATCAAACACAGAATATATTAATAAACAAGGATCCAACACACTGACCCCTCTACAAGCATCTAAACATGCATATGAATAACATACATAGAACAATGTCCCACTGCAAAATCAAACACATATATAGAGTATACTCGTCACAAACCATGAATACACAACATACGCCCAAGTTCATACACATTCACCCTCTCATACCAGGAGGCGACCCCGTTTTCACCCCTGACAGCCCATCAACATAACACATTGTACCATCCCTACCCTGCCCCACCCACCTAATTTACAAATTTAATAAAACCTCTAATGTAAGGTCTCGATATCCCTCAGAGAAATCCCGCTCCCACCTCCTCCCATAAAGTTCTCTATTACGGCACAACGTTTTATAAAACGTAACAGCCAATACCCTCCTCTTCACCTCACTTACCTCTTTCCCCCTCATTCCCCACATAATGTAGACATAATCCACCATAATGTACCCCACAGCCCTAATAATACTATCATCCATACCCCCCACATCAAGACTCAATGCCCGCAGAACAGAGAGGTATTGACCACTTATCTTATGCAACACCCTGCTCAACCAACCCCTGACGCTCCCCAACCCCTCACAAAAATATACTACATGGAATGCAGAATCCTCCCCGCCACATATTCCACATACCCCCCCCCCCTCAACCACCCGTCTAGCTCGTAAGACCACTCCCGATGGTAAAATCCCATGCAAAAACCGATACATCACGTCACGTCCACGGGGTTGTAACCTTAACCTACCAAACCTTCTCCATATACATCCCCAGTCATACATGGGGAAAATCCCCTCCACCGGAGCCACAACCCTTTCCGCCGACATCCTACACAGCCTACTTATTTTTACCTTACCCAGATCCCTTACCATCACCACTGCCCTCAAAATAGTTTCACACTCCCTCAACTCCGTCCCAGAAAACATGCGTTTCAATTTATTGTGTACCTTAACCAACCCCCCCCCCACTCACACCCTCCCTCATCACCTCCCTTTTAATGAAGATACATTTAACCCTCCTCTTTAAGTTCATTAAACCCAACCCCCCCTGACGCACAGGTAACATTACTACATCCCTTCTAAGCCAGTCACAACCTGAACCCCACAAAAATTTAAAAACCCCTCTAAGTATAGTTGCAATTGCCGTCCCCGTTAAAGGGAACACGGCAGCCACATGCCAAACCTTGCTATACAATAAAACGTTAATTACAATGGCACGCTGCACAAGGGTCAAATGATAAGGCCGCAATGCTCCCAATCGACCCAGTATCTTTTCTACCAACCTGACCGAATTATTAACACGTGCAACCTCAAGATCATCAGCATAGATTAGACCACAAATTTTTAATGACATCACCCGCTTCTTTACGACTGCACTACCCCACTCAACCCTCTCCCCCCAAGTTCCTAACCCCATAACCATGGACTTCTCCGAATTTACCCTCATACCAGTCGCACATGCAAACGTGTCGACCACTCCATCTAAGGCGTTTATGGACATCCCCTCTCTAACCAATACAGTGGTATCATCCACATACCCTATGAGAACAGGCCAAACGCCCTCAGTACCCCCCCCAACCCCTTCACTAACGCCCATATGGCGCTCCACCATTCTATAAAAGGGGTCCTGTATGCACGCAAATAAAAGCTGTGACATAGGACACCCCTGTCTAAGACCTCTGCCCATTACAATCCTCCCCCCTAATCTCCCATTAATCTGTACTCTCACCATTGCCCCTCTATATAACGCCTCTACCCATCCCACTATTTCTTCCCCATAGCCCTGTTTCCTGAGGATAGCTTTCAACGCCTCTCGCTCCACCCTATCATAAGCTCCTTGCCAGTCTAGTGCAACCAAACCCCCCCCCCCGTCCCCCCCCTTTTTCTTCCACGAAATCCCTTAAAAGACCATGTCCCACCCCCATAGACCTACCTGGCAACCCAAACTGGGTTTCCGATACAACCCTCCCTACAACACACTTGATCCTATTTCCTAAAATTTTTGCAAATAACTTATAATCCGCGCATAACAACGATATTGTTCTATAGTCCCTGAGCGAACGCTGTTCCTTACCCTTCGGTACCAAAACAACTACAGCTGTTGCCTGTCTGTCACCCAACCTTCACCTTACCTTCATCAAGTTCAGTAACCTCACCAAAAACCCTTTCATTAACTCCCAATGCTGTTGATAAAACTCCGCCAGCAGTCCATCGATGCCCGGTGCTTTGCCCTTTTGCATGGCACTCAAAGCTCTCCATATTTCCCCCTCAGTTATGTCCCCCCCCAAAGCTTCCCTATCACTGTGTCCTAACCTACATGGCACACTTCCACACACCCTCTCTAAATCCCCTAATCCTACCCTTTCCTCCCGCCAATACTTTTCGTACCACTGATCCGCAAACAACCCCATCCCATCCGTAGTGTGGATAACCTGACCCGCCCTATACCCTCCCACCGACTCAAGAACCTCCAAACATGGAATAGTTGTTGCCTGCCGACGTTGTTTTTGTCTGCGCAACACACACGAAGACGGCCTATCACCCCATAACACCTCTTCCACCCCCGCCATTACTCTCACCGCTTGGAACCGCTCGTCCTGAATTTCTCGCAACCGCTCTTTAAGTATCATAATGTCGTCCATCGGATAGACACCCTCTACTGTCCCTTTTACATAACAACCCCGTAACCTGTCCTCCAAATAATTAATCAACCCAAATTTTAAAGAATTAATCCTTTTCCCCTCCCTCACATAATAATGCCGAATCCGGTCCTTAGCCACACCATCCCACCACGTCACCACGTCCTCCACACCTTGTACCTCCTCAGTTAATCTCTCCCACAGCTCCGTAAAACCCCCCAACCCCTCCTCATCTTCCAACAGACTCGTATTTAATTTCCAATATCCCCTAGAGATACAAGCTAGAGAATCCCACTCTACTTCTGCGACAACCGCCCTATGATCTGAAAAAGCTAGTTCAATAGTCCGGACAGACGTTGACAATACCTTATGAGATATATACAACCTGTCTAACCTAGCTGCGTAACCTCGCCTCACGAAAGTATGCTCCACCTCCCACGCTCCCCCACCTACCACATCCCTCAACTGAACGTCCACCAAAAGATTGCGTAATGCTGTCAACATATGCCCCGCCCCTCGTGGTTCCACATCCGCTCTCCTGATCACACAATTCCAGTCCCCACCTACGATGGCCACTTCAGGTAAACCACGGAAAGCAAAAACTAGATCATCACACACAAAATCCCTCTTGACTTTCATATCATTTTCAGCTGGTGCATACACACTTACAAAGGTTACCCTCTGCCCCATCCACCACCCATCCACACGCAACACCCTCCCCCCCCCCCCACCCCCTTCACGTCTTTGCAACACAAACGGGCTCGCCTCCTTTATCAATAAACCCACACCACCTTTCAAACGTGCCGATGGCAGAGTCAACACCGTATACCCGTCCACCTCGAGCACTCTACCCTCCCTGAAATTATGCTCCTGTAGAAAGACTACGTCCACTCTGTATCGACGTAAGAGCATACGAAAGCATTCCCTCTTCACACCAGTACACAGTCCATTCACATTCACAGTCATGCACTTAAGGCCTTTCTAAAGCTTCCAACCCTTTCTCCTCTCACCCTTCCCAGGGCCTCTTGCCCCAGGGTCAACATGTGGTTTGTCACCATCCACCCCCCCCCCTCTTCGATGCCTCTTATCCTGGCTGTCACGAGAATATACATCCTTCCTCCCAGACCTCTGCGCGGGCGTCAGGACATCATCTGAGTCTGACGCAGCCGCCCTCTTCCTCGTAACACTCTCTACCGCCATACTGTCTACCGAAGATTCCTCACAGTGAACATCAACCTCTACTGTGACCTGTCGCACAGAGCTCGGTGACTCCTCTCTCTGCCTGCAGTTGTCCTCCTTCCTTCCCGTGCCTGTCCCGCCACACTCTCCTTTCAACTCAGGCACCATTTCACGGACCAAGCCATTATCCTCGCCCGAAGAAGGTAAAGTTTTCAATACCTCGTCGAGCTCCTCCTCCAGCTCTTGCACATCCTGCTGAATGAGCACTTCCTCCCCCGTCACCGGCAAAGTGGCCATTATCGGCTCCACACAACTCGTGCCCCGCCCCTCATGCACCACAAGAGACTCTTCTACAATTTCACTCCACAGACGGCCATCACCTCGGTTTCCTTTGGAATTCTCCTCTACGACAACCACACCTGTAACTGGTGCACCACCTGTTTGCGCCGGCGCCCTCCACTGCCTCCCACACGTCGCCGCCATATGGTCATACTCTCCACACAACCTGCATGTCCGACGCTGCCCAGCATACGCCACTAGAATTTGGGTCCTAAACTCCGGCATCACGACGTATGACGGGATCGGGTGCCTCAGTGTCATTTTGAGGGAGAATGTACCCTCCGGACGTCCCACGTACGCACCTGCCGCCCACTTGCCTTGGGTTGCCAGATGCACGGTACCATAAGCTGCAAACACCTTCCGTAAGTCCTCCTCGTCAGCCTCGAAGGGGACATTGCGCAACTTCACCCACGTATAGTGGCGAGAAACGTCTATGAGTCGCACTTTGACAGCTGGAGTTACATCAATACTCACATGCTCAAATTTCGTCACTAACGACTCGTACACAGCCGTCGAATTTAACTTGACGAATAGACGATAGGCCCCATTCAGGGCTACACCATAAACCTCATCATCCTGCACTCCGTACGTTTCTCTGATGATTGCCGGAAGTAACACCTGCGCCGTAGAGGGGGAAATCGCCCCACGAAGCAGCTCCACGCCGACAGTGTTCACCCTACGTCGGATACTCAGCGCCATATTGTTGCTATGAGAGCTCTCCTGACAGAACAGCAGAGGGGTGCTGTGCACAACCGCACTCCACCGCAGTCAGGCAGCTAATGGTGATGACAAATGACTTTGTTTGAATATATTATGGAATTACACAAATAAGTAATTGCAATAAAATATGTGTATCTTACATTTTCGCTTGGCCGACTTGATGAGACTGAAAAATGACGTTGGTGTGATAAATTTTTAATGTGCTGATTATGGGGTCAGGTAAGTGTTGTTTGCTATCAATATGACCATTTGTCAGAAAAGTTGTAGGTGCTCAGACAAGTTTTGTTTAGAGTAGGGAAATTAATGCAAGAAAATGATGGTAAATGGATAAAGAATAGATTAAAACATGTCATTGGTGAAGAGAGGCATATATAGTCGTATGAAATGAGGGGATGGGCGTTTTAGAAATGAATATATTCAATTAAAGAGGAATCGAGAAAGTACTAAGAAAAGTAAAAAGGGATTGTTAGGTTAAGGTGGCAAGGGATTCAAAGACTAACCGAAAAGTGTTATTGTTTCAGGTATATAGAAGTAAGATTAGGGACAAGATTGGCTCATTTGAGAGTAACTGGTCAGATGAGTGAGTGATAAGGATGTGTGTGAAGTTGTAAATGCCTACTTTCTGTGAGTTTTCACCCAGGAAAATATTAGTGAAATTCCTGAAATAATAGATTATGTAGACTAGGATAATAAAGTATGTACGATTACTATAACTAGTGATGTGGTCCTCAGACAACTGGAGAAGGTATAACTTAAGAAATCGCCAGGTCCTGATTAACTGTTTGCAAAGGTGTTAAAGAAATATAAAGAGGAACTTTGCCTGCACTTGGCTAATATTTTTAACATATCGTTACAAATTGGCATAGTGCTTGATAAGTTGAAAATGGCAAATATAATAGGTATTTATAAGGCAGGTGAGAGGTCTTTGGCTTGTAATTATAGACCAATAGTAATTAAAAACAAATTTCATTTACGACTTTATATCAATCAGCGATATAGACTTTAAGTACATGTAATAAAATATGTTTGAGCAGTACACCCCCCCCCCTCCTCCTTCTCTTTGACCGTAGATACCATTGTTGATTGAACGCTAGAACGAATAACCAAAATTTAAATTTGGAATATAGTAGTAGTATCTTGTTGATAATAAAGAAATTTCCTCTTTATTATAAGATGCATAGATTATGTCAACATGACCACTGATATTTAGAAAAAAAGAAAAAATTTTGAAGTTATTATGACTATAAGTAAAAACCGTTTATATAATTATAGATGCCGTTATCTATGAGATCATTACGTAAGATAGTCACGTCCTCGCATGTTGTCATATGTACGAAAGTTGATACGTAATATCATATGATTGTTGAAAATTTGTATTGAGAGGAGTTATCAATGTGATACATGCTCATTAAGTTAAATAAGATTATAAAAATAGGGTCTAAATAAATTTATTAAGCCTCGTCGCATTTACATGTGCAATATACACATTAATTAAGCATATTTTTATGCCGGTGAAGTACGCACTACTCGTTCCCCGTCTATATAACTCGGATCACATTAGACGTGGTTATAGTAATGTTTATTGAACACTGACAAATAACCATCCAATTATAATTTAATATTAGGATATGATATCTTTGAGGAAGAATGTTTGCAATAGTTTAATATGCATACTGTTATGCTTACATTATTGACTGATTTTATAAATGTTGTCGTGGAGGTCAGATTTATTAATTTGAGAAGGTAATAACTTGTCACGTGCATTGTAAGTAGGTATTACATTTGTCATCTTCGACTTGTCAGGAAGTTTGACAGTTTTTAGTGATATGTTGAAGAATAGGTAAAGGTATGCTAATTTTATATATATATATATATATATATATATATATATATATATATATATATATATATATATATATATATATATATATATATATTGAAGAACATTGCAAATTAATATTTAAGGGTATGTGGATTTATTTGTTATATTTTGTGTATTTATGTGATTACCATGTTTGTTGTTATCGTAATGTTATATAATTTATCGTCGTATTATACATGTTATTTGACGAATATGGGTGTTAATTTCGTGGGTGAAAATTGAGGAAGTAGGTATTGAGAAATTTGTGTTCTTGTCAGTGCGAGTGATGTGAGCAGAGTTGAGTTTTATTATTAATTGGGTCTTTGTATCTTGTCGGTAATGTTTTGTATATGTGAAAGAAATATTTTTGGTTAGTATTTGTTTGAATATCTTGTGACTTTAGCCTGATTGATAGTCCCTTTTTTGTTTTAGTAATTTGTTTATATGTTGAATACGTTAATTTGTGTCGATTTCCTTTTTTGATGTGTGTATATATATGCCTGTGCTCGTTTTCACCCATGAAGTTTTAATTTATTGTCGATTCATTTGGGAATAATAATTTTATTTAATTTTCGAAGTGTGAATAAAAGTTGTCTATGCAGGTAGAAGTATTCTTTGAAAAAGTTGATATTGGCAAGCGAGATGACGTATCTATGTATTTGAGCCGTAGTCAGGACATGTTAATTTTCGAGTCATATGAAGTGGATGAAGTGGAAAATGTTTGATCGAAGGAGATTTGATTGTAGTTGTTTTGGATCATTTTGGCCAAGGTCATGATTCAGTAAGGTTAAGAATATGAATTATTGATTTATTTTCGAATTTTTGAAAAAACAACCATGAAGAGTATAAATCAATAAAGTAAGTTAGTTAATTGATTTTATTTTATCGTGTGATAATGGTAGTGAATTTATATAAAGTTGAAATATTGCATTGTAATGATTTTGATATGTAGAAGACTTCTGAAATTCGTCGCATAAGAGATTACTTGACTTTTGTCTATCAAAGTTTTAGTGCCTATAAATGACATGGAAAATGACTGAATTTGTTAGGACAATTGAGAAAGTGTAGCCAAGCCGAATATGTGTTTGTTTGATATAATGTTATATCATGTGTAAGAAGAAATAAAGTAATGTGAGACAGATGGATACGGCAGCAACGTTGGTATAAGTGTGGAATAGTTTATAACGGTGTATGTCGCATTGCAAAGGCGTTTGTGTTTGAGGTTGAAATGGGCGTGTTGTATTAATGTGTGTTTTTTATTTTTATTTAAGGACACGGTATACAATCTACATGTTATACATAAAACTTAACCCCCCCCCCTCCCGAAAAAAAAAAGTCTCGACTCAGAAAAAACAAGCTTAACTATGAATGAAACGGAAGAACCTACACATGAGCATTCCTTAACCACAAAAAAAAAGCTACAAAACCTATTACACTTGTGCATATTTTGTATGAAAACTTTATATACAAAACATTATACACCAAATCATTTCTCAAATTATTTTGTATAGTAACATGTTAAGTACATCGATTCTCGGAAACTTAAACCCCCTGACAGTGTTTTCGGGGAGACTAAATCGTACTCCCCACGTCTCATATAACCGAAATACACATCATATAGAACTTTACATACTGTATAATAAATGATAAATGATAAGAAAAAAATTTCTAAGATGTGTGCATCGTCCCATCTCCCACAAGGCACAGAGTATGAACAGGTGAAATATACACTTCATCCGTGTATGTATATACGTTCTTACCTCATTAACTTCCAAACGAGAAGGAATACTGAATAGGTTAATGTACAATGCCCTCTTACACAGAATATTTAACATTGACAAAGTTGACATAATATAGGAAATACACGAGTTTTGTGCACGTATACACCTCGCCCGTACTATAGTAGTTAAATAGAATAAGAATCAAAACATTAGTGTCGGGGGTAACCAAAAGAAACCCTGCATCTTTTACAACAGAAATAATTCTTAGCTCATTTCCTAAATATTTTTAGTTTTCTCCTTTGAACCTTTACTACACACACACACACACACACACACACACACAGACAGGCCTTACATCATATTATGTCGCATACACGACTGGATCAGCTACCATCACCTCCCTTACTACAATCATCTGCAAGTGCTCATCACTTGCCTATGGAAACCAACTCCTTGCTATCTTTCCCTGGCACCAACTGCCAGCAATTTGTGGCACAATTGTCTGATAACTCCGGAAAAGAATTAGCCCACTGGCCCCCACATATAAGGTGCTATTTCTCGTTTACGGCGTATAAAATCCCCTTCTAAGGCCCAGCAGTCCTGATGTACCCCCACACTCCCTCATTCCCAGAAACATACAAAAAATTAACCATTATATACCTTAACTCTTTGTACCTTATTGAGACACTCCTCCCGCGTCTAAGTAAAGCCCTAAGGACTACCACCCTTCCCTCTCCCAATAATCCAAAATGCCCCCTCAACGACACCTTACATTTTCCCAAAAAGGACAAATACTACATGGAAAGCTTTTCCATGTCACCTGTCACACATGAGCCATCCACTGGCATATCCCATGTGCCTCAACACCTCTTTTGACTCCAATGTTCTCATGAGGAATCTGTAGACCACTTGTCTTGCCCTTTCAGGCATTCTTAGTTTCAGAATTCCTCCATGTACCCCTCTAATCGCATGGGAAGACAACCACCCCTGCAGCGTCTCCCGGGGATACTCCCTCGCACCAGCCTCCTATTATAAATAGCACATGTCGAACTATTAACATGTACCTCAACATATCCTCACTCCAGGTCCTTCCACTTCACCAACAATAGAAAGTCCCTCATCACTTTCACACCGCCACCTCCTGTCTACCCCCTCAGTGAAATATCTCACTGGTATATTGTCCCTCACCTAGGCTAATGCCAATAAACCCTAATCCCCTAGTCATTACTAGTCACATCAACTTGTGCCCTCCTATAACCCCATATATACCTTAATGGCCTACTCTAGATATCTGTTAAATCACAATTTTCCTCAAGGGATATATTGGTACTGCTCCCCAAACTTTACTGTATGCCAATGAATTCACAATCACAGCCCTTTAGTGCAATGTAACGTGTCTGGCCTGAAGCTCACGTAGCCTGCTCACTGCCCTGTCCCTAACTGCTTGTGAATTAATCTTTTTATTGTTGTATGTCTTCTGTGTACCAAGTCCCACAAATCTTAATCTATTTCACGACATTCTATCCAAACATCTGACCCAATCTCCTTCCTACCCAGGTGCCCTCCTCTAACAACATTGAATTGCTTTTGTTTACTCTTATTTCTGTTATTGCCCCAAACTTCTCGAAGACTCTACCCACCCTTGAAAAGTCCTCCCTTCCACTAAGTAAGATCGTTGTATCATCAACATAACCCATAACCCCACTGTCATTCCCCTCAATTCCCTCTCCACACAACTCTCGGCCTACAAACTTATAAAATTCTTTCTCTACACAAGCAAATAATAGCTGTTAAAGTGGGCAACCCTGATGCAAACCTTTCTCCATATGAATCTGAGAACCCAACCTACCGTTCACCTGCATATGCATCATTGCCCCCGCATACAATGCATCCACCCATCCTACCACCTTGGTATCAAAACCCAAATCACACTTGCGCAGAAACACCGTCCACACAATTATATGCATTATCCCAATTCACCTGTAAACCCTCCCCCCCATCCACAGCCCTGTAAGAAATCCCTTATTTGTCTGTGCCCATCGTGCATACTCCTCCCTTGAATCCCAAACTGACCTCCGTGTAAAAGCAATCCGAGAACTGCCTTCATTATATTTACTAGAATCTTTGGGAACACCTTATAGTCTGTGCACATTAAGGATATTGCTTGGAAAGCACTCAGTGCCCGTGCTCCTTCCTTCTTTGGTACTAATACTACTATGCCTGTACATTTTAACTTTCTCATCTAGCATATTTTTCAAAACCCCAACCAAACAATGCCTCATGAACCCCCAATGAGAACTATAAAAATCAATAGGCAAACCGTCAATGCCTGGCGCCTTGCCTGTGTGTATGCTGAAGACCGCGTCTGCCACCTCAGCCTCGCTAATATCAGCCTCCAACCCCACCGTATACTTTTCGCCTATAGCATTGAACCCCCCTACTGAAAGAGGCGTGCTAGGTGCCCTGCTTCTCACTCTTTCTCCATTTTCTTGTGAACCATTCATCTACATAAATGCTCATACTCTTGGTGAAGATGAGGACTGCACTTTCCCGGTAATTCCCCATCCTTGCACTAGTCTCTAACTGCAATAACATGGTCACTCTCCTATTCTCCCTAAACTTATGCAACACGTACCCAAATTGTTTATCCTTCCCACAACACATCTTCCAACCCTGAATGAAAACGTACCATATCAAAATTTCATTATGAATCTCCTCAATCCTATCTCAAAGCAGTGCTATATCTTTCACCCCGTGTAATATGCTTGCAATTGTCCCTCCAAATAATTATGCAAACCATATATCTATCTTGCTTCCTCACGTCCCATGACCCTATAAAAAATCGTGATCCTAGGTTTTTCCTGAAACTCCCACCATTCTACAAGCTTCATAGCCTGATCTGTAGGTCCCCAAAACCCATTACACCAATCCTCAAAACCCATTTCCTTCCCCCCCCCTTCCCCCTGAGCATCTGAACATTCAAGTTTGAATAGCCGGGGTAAATATGCATGGCACCTTCCCACGACAGATCCAATATCACTGCTCTATGGTCTGAGAAACCCACATCAAAAGTCTTCAACATCCTGACTTCCAATTGCGGCACATAGACTCCTATGAAATTTGCCCTTCTATTGCCTCGTACACCATCTACCTGCACAACCCTAATCCCCTGCCTCCTCCCAACCTGTGACACTGAAGGGGCTGGTGTCCTTTATCGCTATCGCCACCCCCAGCTTTCAATTGCGAAGTGCCACTAACGTACAACTTATATCCATGCAACGACAAGAACTCGCTACTAATCTTATAACTGTTTTACTGCAAGAAATGCACGTCCACCTGGAGCCTACGTAAGAACTATACTAACCACACAGTTTTGATCTCGGTCTTGACTGTTCGCATTGAGAGTGACACACCTGAAAGTTGTAAGAATGGCGGCTTTCCTCTATGCTTTTGTAGCTATCCTTCCATACCTTTTACTGAGAGTCGACCCGATGTGTCGCCAGACTTTCCCCTAGTTCCCTCCCCACCTTTTACCCTTTGACTACATAAATCAGTATTCACTAGATCATTTTGGTCCAGCAACTCCTCATCTTTTGGCCAAGCTTTTTTTCCAAGCCTCTGCCCCGGTGTGAGTACCTCCTATGCGTCAACTGTGCCAGCCGGCCTTTTTCTAGATCCACTACCCACACATTTCTTCGTCTGACAAATTCTCTTGATGGACCTCCACCTCCACCACTTGCTGTAAGGGAGTTGCACACAATGTTTATACGACAGACTGTTATTCCTCCCTCATATCAGCCTTGGCAACACTTAAGGCGGAGGTTCCCGACCCGTCCCAAAGAATCTCTCGACACGTCTTGTAGTAAATCTTTCCGAGGAATATCGTTTTCCTGATAGAGCCCCAATGGTCCTCTGTTCCCTCGAGCCTACTGGTAGTATAACACAGGTACTGACTGTTATTAATTCCCGATCAACTTGTTTACTTTAATGGCCAGTCGTCCCTGCTTCCTTCTCTTCCAAGTCCGGTATTAACTCGGAAGGCCGTTGCTCCACTGTCATTTTACCAGGAGCCCTGGTAGGCTGCCTCCTAAGATACTGTGCTGCCATATGGTCGTAGGAGGTACATAATCTACAGGTCCTTCTCTGGCCGGCATAGTGCACAAAGACCTGTGTCTTGTAACCCACTAGCATGATGTAGGATGGTATAGGCCTAGCCAACGTTATTTTGAGGGTACAAGAACCCTCGGGTCATCCCTTGTCTGGCCAATCTTTACATACTCACATTGAACTTTACCATAACTATTGAAGACTTTCTGTATACTATACGCAGTTGCCTCGAAATGGAAGTTTTTTCGCCTTTGCCCATGTATATTATGTAGATATGTCGTGCAAGACGATGTCCACTGTCGAATTCAGTCATCTTCCTCTCCTGGTAGTCGTCAACAATTCTGTTGTAGACGCTGGTACGATTCAGTTTCAGGAATACTCTAGTCATCCCATTTAAGGCTACGCAATATACTTGATCGTTGGGGACACCATAGACATGTGTGATGGCGGGTAGCAATGTAATTATCGTTTTGCCACTGAGCGTGCCACGTACCAACTGTATACAAAGTTTCGATCCGCTGACCTACTCGATATATTGTTTTACTTTTCAATTGCTAAAAGTTACCACCAGAGGGCAGGTATAGCTACTAGTCGTGTTTTCTGTCCCTAGAGGTCGAGAGACGAATCTTAACATATATTAAATAAAGTTTCAAATAATGTTATTTTAGAATATTTTGTTAATAGATTTTTATTATTTTGTTATATTGTAAACCTTAAGGGAGGTAGTCCATTAGTCATTTATTTGTATTATTATTTTATATTTGTTGATGAATTGATTTATCAATCTTATTAATTTTATTTTTAATGTTTTTTGAAGACATTCCTTAGGTGTCTATGTAATAACAAAGTAATAATTGTTATTTATAATTTTAAGAGTACATGTAGATTGGTGGGTATATTTTTTTACAGAAATAACCATAGCTGTATAAATTATCAGTTTAAATTACTAGAAGAGTCATCAATTAGCGTGTTAATGGCATTTGATAATAGAAGGATTGTATTACCAGCGAGATGAAGGGATTATTTGCATAAATATAATTTATTTAATTTTGTTTTAGGAAGGAATAGGTGTGAGTTATTAATGAATGAGATTGCAAGTTTTTTTTATTTTCTATTTAGGAATTTATAGCAATTGGGGTAGATGTGCATTAATTAGGTAATTAATTATTTTTTGAAGGTGGTGGTACGTATGAATGGCGTGTTTGTTTTCTTTAGGCGTGTGTAAATATTTATTTAGGTGATTTGTACTTGGACAGGATCTTGTTTATTTACTTATTTGCCTTGTCAATGTCCATTATTGCCAGCATAAAGAGGGGATTTATTATCATTATTGGAGAATATATATATAAAAAAAAATTTTTTTTTAAATTATATTTAAAAACGCAATACACAATCATACATGTAGACAATGTAAGCAATGAAATGTAACCATTATATATATATAACAATGAAAAGCTCCACATTCCCTACTTTAGCACTAAACTTATACACAAGAAAACACACGTTCAAGTAAAAGTTTGATACCCCCTCCAAAAAACCCCAACCATCACACATAACATACATGTAAGTAAACTAAAGACAGCCCACAGCTTCAAATACAGGTGGGTTTATTACATTCAAAAATTGAGCCATAAACACAATATGCAATATAACCCAAAGAATGTCACAGGTATTGATATTTTATATAAAATTGTATGTATGAAGATATTGTCAATTATCCACAATTCTTTACACACTTATTGTTGTATATTAAACTTGATATACAAATACATAATACATAACACCTCCAAAAATTACGAAACAAATAAAGGTTAGAAAATAACAATCTCCACACCTCACCACAGAACAACTAAACACAGTATAATATAACAAATGATTCGGTCCACTCACTTTCATACACTATATTCATCCCACAAGCGAACAAACACTACATCATACTACAAGTGGACTTACACAATCATGTATATTTATTAATATTTTTCAAATATAATTTCCATTTTTAATTAACAAACTTCTTCTACCATATAATAAAATATGCATAGTTATTAGTATTAAACATTAAGTTAAACAAGTACTATATTCTTATTCTACAGACCACAGCATTTCTTGCATCATCATCATCATTATCCTAATTGTACTTAACACATCATACATGAACACATGTCCTTATATACCCATCACGTCAATAATATTCATTGAACTTGACCGAATAATAATATACAACCCATAATGAGTAAATGAAAATATATTACATGTATATACAATTAATTTATGATAAAAATTACACGCTTGACATTATCTCATTATTAGCAGTACACATATATTTATGATGCCTGCATGTCGTTTTCTTTGATAGAACCACCAGTCCTGATAATACATTACAACTCATTCCAAATTTAACTTATCCATTACATACATCAGTAAACCATCCTGAGTATGACCGTATACTTGTCACAATCACACAATTATTTCTCATTTCCATTTCCATAAAAATGTTGTTAACTTTTCCCTTACGAACCACGACAAAATTACTTAAGACACACTGCACAACTACGCTGCCATTTTACACCATATCTAGGAACTCGTTATAAGTTCCCAAATTTTGAGAGTAGCCTGGTGCAACCCCTGAAATTCCTAACACATTCCCCTCCCCTTTTCCCCCTCTTCACTCTGCCAAGAAACCTCTGACACTCATACTTGGATATCCTTCAGGAAAAGCCCTTTCCCATCTACTTCCGTATATCCCCCTATTACGACTAAGTGTTTTGTACATTATTGCAGCCAATACATTCTTTTGCACCACCCATTACCCCTCATGGCCCATGATATGAAAACAAAATTAGTTATGATGTACACCAAAGCACGCTGCACAGTCTTCCACATATAAAGTCAATGCCCTTAATACCGATATCTCTTCCCCACCCACCCTCCTGAAAATTCCACTCTCATAGACACTCCAAATTTTTACCAAAATATAGTACATGAAAAGCTGTTTCCCTATCCCCACACGCCCTACATACGTCGTCCACCATCAACAGTTTCTCCTGAAGCACCACACCAGACGGGAATATTCCATGAAGGAAACGAAACATTATATGTCTCACTCTTGGTCTGATGCGCACCAACTGCAATGTTACGTAAATGTCTCCCCATGCATACATTGGGTATATGGCGTCAACATTTTCAATCACCCTGACCCCTAGATCATGCTCCAGGACACCCACCTGTATCCTAGACGGATCTGTAACATAGAATAAAGCTCTCATGACATCCTCACACTTTCATCTCTGATCCTACCCACCACCTTTGTGCCTCCTCACATAATTGTTTCTTGCACACCCTTCCCCATACGACCTTTCACTCGGAGAAATCCCCTCTTCAAATATATACACTTAACCCTTAATCTTATATCTATTAAACCCAATGCACCTTTTTTGACGGGTAGCATAACTACACTCGTACCCAACCAGTCACACCCAGAACCCCATATATATCGAAAAACCTTTTTTAGCATTTTAGTTGTCTGGTCTTGGCAATGGATATACTGTTACCGCATGCCAGACCATACTATACAACATTATATTCAACAATATTACATGTTAATATATCATCAAATTCATGGGTCTCAAGACATTTAACCTACGCACCAAGCTATCCACTTCACTCCCAGAATTAACTATGCGTGCCTCCCCGGCATTCCCCATATAAATTATCCCACACACCTTTAGTGTATTCACCAATGCACAACTGTTTCCCATATTGCCCTCCCTACACAATTTCCTCTGACTAATAATTTTGATTTCTCCACATTCAATTTTAAACCTGTAACTCGTTGAAAACCACCAATCACATCTTACACCTCATGTAAAGTTTCCTACCTGCTCATTAGAATTTTTGTATCATCCACATACCGTATTATTCCCATCCCTCCATTTTCTACACCACCCTTAAACATTTCTGCATTGCCCTGTAAAAAGAGTTCTTTATACAAGCAAAGAACAGTTGAGATAGAGCACAACGCTGCCTTATGCCTCTACCCATTGAAAAACTCTTTTCCAAATTCCCATTCACCTGCAGATGTACATCTACAGATGTACAAAGTCTCAATCCAATGCACTATCTCTTCCCCAAAACTATAGTTATGCAAGATGTGTGACAATGCCTCTCGTTCTACGCAATTATATGCTACTTTCCAATCCAATGGTAAGACGCCTCCCCCTCCATAATTTCCAGAAAATCTTTTTTTATTCCATGCCCCTCATATATCGTTGTCCTAGGCACCCCATACTGACCTCTCGCAACCACTATGTATGATACATTTCAGCCTGTTCCCCAAGATCTTTGTGAATATCTTATAATCAGCACATAACAATGATAATGCCTTATAGTTCTGCACTGTAATAGGGCCTCCCCTTTTGGAATCAAAACTACTACTGCAGTAGTCTGCAACTCATCCATCTTCCCCTCACTTTTTATCATATTCATCATATTCACTAAAAAATCTTTGAACACACTCCAATGCTTCATATAGAATTAAATAAGTAATCCATCTATACCTGGTGCTTCATCTCTCGCCATATTCTCTAAAGCTCTCCATACCTCCACCTCTTCAATATGTCTTCCCAATGCTAAACGATCACTTCCAATCAACACACAAGATACATTCTCTCCCAATCTCTTTAAATCCTCACCATTCACTCCTACAATTTGGAAATAATTTCCAAACCAAATATCCAGAAAACTACTCATAACCTCAGTAGTTTACAACTTATGACCCTTTGTATACCCACCTAAATTCTCGTGTACTACTAGCTTATCAATCTCCATTGCCAACCTACGTGTCTGCTTGCCCCGTAACACAGGCTGATGGCCTGTCGCCCCTACTCGCCTCCTGTAACCTACTTTGCACCCTTGCCTTATCAAATCTCTCATTGTACCTATGTCTTATCTGGCACTTTAACGCTTCAATTTCCTCCATTGGATACACACCTACGACAGCAATCCTCTTATGACGATCCTGCAACTGCCCGTCTTAATACTCTTGAAGGCAATATGTCATGCATACCTCATTCTTTCGCCTTTGCACATATTACCTGATCCTCCTCTTGTCAAGCCCATCTCACCACCCCAATTAATCGCTTGGAGTGTCACCCCCACCCCATAAGTCCTCCCACAAACTTTGAGAATCCTCTCCCTCCACCCACTCATCCAGTGGTTATACATTCAGCTTGCAGTACCCAAAATATTTCTTAGGCAAACTGTCCCAATTTAAATGAGCATAAACCGCCCTATGATCTGAATAAATGACATTGACAGTCTACACGTGCGTCACCCTCACTTCCCTTGTCACATACAACGTATCTAGTTGTGCAGCATAACCCTTTTTATGAAATATGTTTTCTATCTCTCAATCCCCCTCGATCAACTACGTATATCCTTGAATCCCTGACCTCTCAATAGATCCTCTAAGCCTGTCAAGAAACAGCCTACATCCCTTGGTTTCAGATCCTGCCTTTGCACCACAGTACATTACCACCAACTATTGTCACTGATGGTAATGACTGCAAATAATATAGCAATACATTATTCACAAATTCATTCTTTACCCTTACTTGATTGTCAGCTGGCAGATAAACAGAAACTACTGCCATTCTTTCGACTCTCCACCACCTGTCTATTTTTAACACAGTACCCCCATCCCTTCCCTCATTCCTAAGAACAAACGGGCTCTTCTCTTAGATGAGGATTCCCACGTCTCCCTTTATTTTCTCTGAATACATTACAAACACTGTATACCTATGTACCTCCAATTCCCTTCCCAGCTTGAAATTATGTTGGTGCACAAAAACAATGTCTATAGTATAATGTCTTAAAAATCCCTGTACCCACAGACGGTTCTCACTCGCACACAATTCATTAATATTCATTGTCATGCACCGTAAACTTAGTTTTATGATTTCACCTTTCACCGATACGCTTCTAGTGTGTCTTGTTCCACTTTTCTCTCCACTGCCCACTTGTCTTGTGGTGATCCCACAACGGACCAGGTGTACCTTTAGAGCTCCCACGCATCACATCAGCCCACGGGTTTTTCCTTGGTGTCTGTGATGTGGTGAAAACAACATCCGAGTCGGAATATGTCGCCGCCCTATTACGGTTGACTCTCCGCATCCATTTCCAACTCGATGGATACCTCCCTGTGAATATTAGGATTCACCTCAATCACTTGCTGCACTCCTGGCGAGTCATGTGCCATGTTTGCCAATCTTTCAAGTTGTTAATCTTGAATATGAACAGGACTCGTCACCATCCTAAAATTATCCTCAGATACCTTCTCAAAGGAATTTTCCTTCACGTTCACCATTAGGTCTCCCTGTACCTGCACTTGACCACTCTGCAGAGTTTTCTCGGTCTTCAAGGCAGATGCCTTACATCCCACTAACTGTGATAGTGACGGGCTAGTACCCACCAGTGGCACCTGACGCTCCACTTGCTCACACCAAGAAGTGCCATTTGTATGTACAGGTAAGTCATCAGCATGACCCACGTCCGGTTCTGGCTCTTTAAGCATCTCGCTACGTAGTTCCTGTCTCCGCTGCCATGTCCCACACTGGGCCGCCATATGGTCATATGCACAATGTAACGTACACGTCTTGTGCTGCCTAGCGTAGTAAACCATTACCTACGTCTTAAATGCGTCCAGTATGACGTAAGATGTGGTAGAATGCTTCAATTTTATTTTGAGGATGAATGTACCATTGGGCAATCTGGCATATACTCTATTCGTACATTGACCAGCCATAACGAGGTGTACAATTGCATACTGTTCAAATACGTACATTCTTTGGTCAGTCTCGTGTTCCTCAAATGGCACATTTTGGACTTTGACCCATGTGTAATATCTAGGCACGTTGATCCTCTTCAAGGGGGGCTCCTTGGCGTGGTGAAGAGGCTCTTGGTCTGAGGAATTAGGCCTATCGGTCTTCTTCCTCAGACCGAACCTAATTACCCCCCAATCTCCCCTCCCCTATCCCATCCTCCCCATCCTCCCCTTTTTCCTTTCCTCCTCCTCCTCCCCACTCCTCCCTTTTGCCCTTCCTCTTTTTGTCCTTTGGGATTTCTCCCACAGGCGCGCTAGTTCCTAGGTGGGGGAAAGGACACCGGGGTCCATCCCATTCCGTTGAGGTTTCTTGGCGGTGGCGTAGTTTGCCGTGGAATCTGGATTGCCTAGGGATGTCCCGATCCCTCTCCGGTATCCCGGAGTAGCTTTGGGTGTCTTTTGGGCGACGGGTGTATCTCTGGAAGCCACCTTTCGGATTCCGGGGGTGGTGGCTGAAGGAGGTATGCTTTGTGGCGGATATCCGGCCGCCCTCTCTTTTGTCCACCGAGGTAGCTCGGCAGATGTGAGGTTGCTATCCCAGATTGCTGGTTTACTGGCATGAAGGGTAGGGTATGGCACGGGTTCCATGCTGCATCTGCGCTACTAGCGGTGTCGAGTCCTCTTGGGCGCGGAGGGAGATTTCTGGCCCTTTCATTCCTCCTAGGAACTATCCCTCCCCGGTCCCCCCTTTTTTTTTTTCTTTTTTTTTATTTTTATTTTCTTTTCTTCTTTCTTTTTTTTTCTTAAAAACAAAAAGAAAGAAGTAACCTAACCATGGCAGCCCTAGTCCATGAACCTGGTACCCCCGGGCCCCTTCTTGATACCGCACCCCGTTCTGACCCCGCCTCGTCTTTGGACCACTCTTCAGACATTCCTCATGCCTCTGTACCTATTGCCGGTGCTGTTTCCTCACCCGCTTCAGGTACTGAGGCCTCGACTGACTCCTTCGATTTATCAGACCTTCGCTCTCCTCTGACTATGCTTCCGGCCTCTCCCTCTACGGTGCGGCAATTTTCAAATCGCCGACCCGTTCCACGTCGGACCAACTCTGGTCCCACGCCTAAACGTCAACGACAATTGCCTGCTGATGATACTTCTCCACCTTCACCTTCTCGTTCTTCTCAGAAACGATCGACACGTCCTTCACTACCTTTCCACGCTCAGTTTCAGACTGAACAGTGGACTAAATTCTTCACTTTACGACCAACTTCCTCTACTGCCTATCTTTCTGACCATAGTATTGGCAAGGCACTCCTACGCCATGTTGGTAAAGATATTTCTTTTCATGCTCTTAAGAGCGGTACGCGCATCATTACCGTACAGAATGCTACCCAGGCTCGTGAGCTCTCTCGTCTTTCCCATATAGATACTGTTCCTGTCACCCTTGAAAAACATCATTCCCTCAATTCTTGTAGTGGTACCGTTATTCTGCCCCATACCATAGTTCAACAAAATTTCCAGACATGTGGCACCGACATTCTAGAACAGCTGGAACTCCAAGATCTCCCAATCCTCAAGGTAGACACTTACGTTCTTCCTGCCCGTGGGCGGAGACGATACCCTAGCAATGTGGCTCGTTTAACTTTTGACAGCCGAGAACTCCCATCCTCCGTTTATATAGCAGGACATCGGTTACAAGTTCGAAAGGTGATCCCTACACCACAACAGTGTAGAAATTGCTGGCGATTTGGCCATCCAGCGAAATATTGCAGATCTATCGCCGAATGCCCAGTCTGTGGTGCCGATGACCATTCTAATACGTCTTGCAATCGATCTCCCTCTTGCCTTAACTGTCATGAGGCTCACCCTTCGTACTCTCGCCGTTGTCAGGTCTATTTAAACGAGCGGGAAATCCGTTACCTCAAAGAGACAGAAGGTCTCCCTTATGCCATGGCAGTTTCTCATCTCCGCCTCCAAGGGAGACTCCCACGTGTTTCTTATTCCCGTGTTTCAAAACGTCCCCCCACTTCTGGTATCCCATCTTCTACACCCACCTCTGTGGTTACCTCTCCCATAATCACTCCTGTATCTAATCCTTTTGCTGTCCTCGGCTCAGACGTCCCTACTTCAACGCCTCAGTCTAATCTCGCTTCTTCGAGTTCTCTCTTACAAGCCTCAGTATCGACGAGACCTCGTACGACACCTCTTCCCAATCGTCCCTCTACTTCTCAAAAGTCAAAAAAAGGTCCGGTAACACCTCCTACCCATCTTCCACCTCCTCATTTTACCCTCCCTGTCTCTGTCCCTAGTTCTTCCCCTCTCACTGGCTCAGTTACAAGTGCAGAGGTTCACCCTCCTCCTCGTAATGTACCTTCCTCCCCTGTTCCCTCCCAAGTTTCTTCCTCTTCTGCCACCTCCCAGGTTCCTGTCTCTTCTGTCCCCTGCCACGCTTCTCCAGTTCCCTCCACCCTTTCGCCCCCCCCCTACCTTGGTAC
This sequence comes from Cherax quadricarinatus, assembly GCF_038502225.1. Taxonomy (NCBI): domain Eukaryota; kingdom Metazoa; phylum Arthropoda; class Malacostraca; order Decapoda; family Parastacidae; genus Cherax; species Cherax quadricarinatus. Next base: position 45,672 of record NW_027195474.1, read on the forward strand.
AGTCCAATACAGTTCCAATCTTTACTCATCCTCCCCCTACCATTCCCAATATTGTCTCCCATACGACATCTTTGAATTCCGAAACACTTGAAGCAATCTCTGAATATATTGCAGAGACCAAACCATCAATGGACACTGATCCACCTTCCGCTCTTTCTCTCTCCTCTGCTCCATCTGCGCAACTCCTTTCTTCACAGCGCACCGTTCCTTCGCTGCTTGAACATTTTCCACTGCCTCCGCATGTGGACTTTTCTAACCCTTCTAGTCCGTAGGAACCCTTACCTGCGGATTTCAAGTATCTTTATCATTGCCAATCATGGCCTTTTTACAGTGGAATATACGCGGCCTCAGGGGTAATCGGGGTGAGCTTCAGATGTTACTCTCCCAGTTTGCCCCTGTTGGTGTTTGCTTACAGGAACCAAAATTACACTCTGCTGTTATTTCTCACATCTCAGGCTATAATTTATTGTATTCTTCAGATCCTTTTCCTGATGGGACCTTTAATGAAAGTGCCCTTCTTCTCCGCACTGATATTCCGTACCATCAGCTATTTATTCATACTTCGCTGCATTACACAGCAGCCCGTATCCACTTACATAGGTGGTATACGCTCTGTTCTTTATATCTCTCTCCTTCTCGGGCATTATCTATTCCGGATTTTGCCTTCCTTGTTTCGTCATTACCGCCACCGATTCTGTTACTTGGTGATTTTAATGCCCACCATTTCCTCTGGGGAGGGTCTCACTGTGATTCCCGTGGAATTCAGTTAGAGGCTTTTCTTGCCACCCACCCCCTCCATGTTTTAAATACAGGTACTCACACCCATTTTGATCCTCGGACTCATACTCTCTCTTGCATAGATCTCTCAGTTTGCTCTTCCTCCGCCGCATTAGACTTTACTTGGTCTGTTCTCCCGGACTTACATGACAGTGATCATTTCCCAATCATTCTTACTTCCCCTTCATATTCGCCACCTCTTCGCACCCCACGCTGGCAATTTAATCGGGCAAATTGGAACCTTTACTCACACCTGACTGTTTTTAAAGAGGTTCCTTCTTCGTCCTCCATCGATGAGCTTTTACACCTCTTCTCGTCCTCCGTTTTCACCGCAGCTTCTCATTCTATACCCCAAACTTCGGGCAGGCATTCTCAGAAATGCGTGCCTTGGTGGTCTCCTGCTTGTGCTCGTGCAGTACGTTTGAAACGCGCTGCATGGGGCAGGTACCGGTACAATAGAACCACAGAGCGACTCCTTGATTTTAAACAGAAGCGTGCGATCGCTCGCCGTGTCATCCGTGACGCTAAACGCACTTGCTGGCGAGATTATGTCTCCACCATCACCTCTGCTTCCTCTATGAGTGCAGTCTGGAAAAAAGTACGAAAACTGAGTGGTAAATATTCTCCTGACCCGGCTCCTGTTCTGCGGGTTGCCGGTGTTGATATAGCAAACCCACTAGATGTTGCCAATGAAATTGGCAATCATCTGGTCCGTATTTCTCAGGGACTCCATCTATGCCCCTCATTTCTTTCCTCAAAGTCTGCCAGAGAGTTAGCACCTTTGGACTTTTCTTCTCTCAGAGAAGAACAGTATAATGTGCCTTTTACACTTCAAGAACTGGAGGCAACACTCTCAGCTTGTCGATCATCGGCAGCTGGGCCCGACGACATTCATATTCGTATGCTACAACATTTACATCAGTCAGCCCTTGCAGTCCTATTACGCCTTTACAATCTTATTTGGTCACAAGGAGTTCTTCCACAGCTGTGGAAATCCGCCATTGTTCTCCCTTTCCGCAAACCAGGCACTACGGGACATGAAACCTCCCACTATCGTCCCATTGCTCTTACCAGTGCAGTTTGCAAAGTAATGGAACGTCTAGTAAATAGACGTTTAGTGTGGTATTTAGAGACACACAACAGTCTCTCCACTCGTCAATATGGCTTTCGTAAGGGACGTTCTACCATAGACCCCTTACTGCGCTTGGATACGTATGTTCGTAATGCCTTTGCGAATAACCACTCAGTTATTGCCATATTTTTTGACCTTGAGAAGGCATATGACACAACTTGGAGGTATAATATTTTAGCCCAAGCCCACTCCTTAGGCCTTCGAGGCAATCTACCATCCTTCCTTAAGAACTTTTTAACTGACAGGCATTTCCGTGTTCGGGTTAATAATGTGCTCTCCCCGGACTTTGTCCAAGCTGAAGGTGTCCCCCAGGGATGTGTTCTGAGCACAACACTTTTTCTCCTTGCTATTAATGATTTGGCCTCTAGTCTTCCATCAAATATTTGGTCATCACTCTATGTTGATGACTTCGCTATTGCCTGTGCAGGCGCTGACTGTCACCTCCTTACAGATTCTCTCCAGCATGCAGTCGACCGTGTTTCCAATTGGGCCACCACACATGGGTTTAAATTTTCCAGCACTAAAACCCACCAAATCACTTTCACTAGACGCTCTGTCATCTCTGATCATCCTTTGTACCTCTATGGCTCACGTATCCCTGAACGTGATACAGTCAAGTTTCTGGGCCTCCTCTTTGATCGTAGGTTATCCTGGAAACCTCACATTACCTCTCTGAAGGCAACTTGTCACAGCCGGCTGAACCTTCTTAAAACCCTTGCTCATCTTTCGTGGGGAGCTGATCGTCGAACCCTCCTTCACCTACATTCCACCCTTATTTTATCGAAACTTGATTATGGTGACCAGATCTATTCAGCGGCATCTCCTGCTACTCTCTCTAGCCTTAACCCCATTCATCACCAAGGATTACGTTTATGCCTTGGTGCTTTTCGCTCTTCCCCTGTCGAAAGCCTCTATGCAGAAGCGAACGTTCCATCCTTATCCGATCGCCGTGATGCCCATTGCCTGCGCTACTATGTACGCTCTCATGATCTCCGCAATCCTTCCATTTATAGAATGGTCACTGATATTAGTAGACATTCTTTATTTGTTCGCCGCCCCTGCTTACTCCGTCCCTTCTCTCTTCGCCTTCATTCGCTCTTGTCTTCTCTTCAACTACCACCTTTCTATGTACATGTAGCATCTCACTTTTCCCTACCCCCCTGGGAAGTTCCAGCTGTTCGAGTCTGTTCTTTCTCCCTCCCTTGCTCGAAAGCCCAACTGTCTACGGTCGCTTCCCGCTCTCTTTTTCTTGACCACTTTCACTCTCATTCTCATGCCATTGCTGTGTACACAGATGGCTCTAAGTCTTCTGACGGCGTAGGATTCGCAGCAGTGTTTCCGGACAGCGTCGTACAAGGGCATTTACTATCTTCAGCTAGTATTTTTACTGCTGAATTATATGCCATCCTTACAGCACTTATCCGTATTGCATCTATGCCTGTGTCATCATTTGTGGTTGTCTCAGACTCCCTTAGTGCTTTACAGGCTATACAAAAATTTGATACACCTCACCCCTTAGTCCTCCGTATCCAACTTTGGCTACGCCGCATCTTTACTAAGCATAAAGATATTGTTTTTTGTTGGGTCCCTGGTCATGTTGACGTACAGGGCAATGAACAGGCAGACACTGCTGCGCGGTCAGCAGTACATGACCTACCAGTTTCTTATAGAGGTATTCCATGTACGGACTATTTTGCTGTAATATCTTCCCACCTTCACACCCGTTGGCAACAACGTTGGTCTACTATGCTCGGCAACAAACTTCAGTCTATTAAACCGAGTATAGGTTACTGGCCGTCTTCTTATCACCAGTGTCGAGGTTGGGAGACTACTCTCTCCCGTCTTCGCATTGGCCATACTCGTCTTACTCATGGATATCTCATGGAGAGGCGTCTTGCTCCTCTCTGTGAGAATTGCCAAGCTCCATTATCAGTCAGCCACATTCTGTTGGACTGCCCACTTTATCAACGAGCACGCAGAATTTACCTCTGTCGTCGTCTTCGCCCCGCTGCTCTCTCTTTACCTTCCCTTCTCGCTGATGGACCCACCTTTCATCCGGACTCTCTCATTGACTTTTTGACAACGACTGACTTACTTCACAAATTCTGATACTTTCAGCCCTTTCTACTTGTATCTCTTGCTACCCTCTACCCCCGTACTATCCCCTGCCCCGCTGTTTTCTGTAACCTGCTGATCATCCCCCCTCCCTTCTGCCATCCAATTCCCTTGCTTCCTTCCCTACCCTGCAGCGCTGTATAGCCCTTGTGGCTTAGCGCTTCTTTTTGATTATAATAATAATAATAATAATAATAGGCACGTTGATGCGTGGAACACGTATTACTGAATTAATGTCTACATTCACATCCCGGTACTTGTCAACTAACTGTTCATACACTCGAGCTGATCTCAAGTTGACGAAAATGCGATAGGAAGCATTTAGCGGCACACCATACAGTTCTTGATCTGCAACACCATAGGTGTCACGGATAGTTTGTGGTAAAAGCACTTTTTCAGACTGAGGCGTTATTACAACACATAGCAGTTCAAGGCACACCGTGTGCATACTCATTCTCAGACTATGCCATGTTTTGAAAATATAATTATCCTCCAATTGCCAGCAGAGGGCAGGAATCACGCTTGCACACTCTGCTCAGGTCAAGTGGCGAATCGTAATATTAGTGAAGCTGTCGCTAACAGAATTAGTCAGTGACCAAGAGGTGATGATGGATTCGACACATGTCATGTATTTTGTAGAAAAAGTAGGGTTCATATGTTTGTGAGAATGTCGTTTTATTAAAATAATGGAAAGTAAGTAGGTTGATTAGGATGGAAATGAGTATTAAGTTGAAAGTCAATAGCCACTGAAGTGCAGTAGTAGTCTTTGAGAAGAGAATTAATTTTTGATATTGAAAATTTATTCACACTGATTATTGTTGTTATTATTTAAGTTTGAAGAAGCACTTTATTTTTAAATTTAATTATCAATCACTATGATTACTATTGAGTATTTTCTTGTGAATGAGTTTGAATCATAATAAATATTTATATATAATTTGAGTTTAATTGTGGAAATGATAAAAAATTACAGTTTTATATTCTTTTTTTATTTTTTACAGGTTGATGGAAGTTGAGGTTTGTTATGATGAGTAATGTTTGATGTTTATGTAAATTATTGATTGAATTTTGTTTAAGGGATGTAGAGAGATATTTAGTAACTAAATATTTATTTTTTTAGGTTGGTGAAGCAAGTTGAGGTTTGAGGGAGTGTTTTTGAGTGGGTGGGGGATTTTGGCATGGTCGGCTATTGTGGAATGGTGTGTATTTTTTATGTATTTATGAATAATATTGTAATTAATAATGTTTGAAATGTTTAAAAATGTTAATACCCATTTTTCTTATTTCCGGTTGTGGTGAGGTATTTGTTAGCGCGAGGATTGAGGGATGACTGGCTGGTTGGCTGGCTGGGTGGCTGGGTGGCTGGCTGGCTGGCTGGCTGGCTGGCTATTTGTGTTTAAGATAAGTAATGATAAATTAGACACGTGTGCAGCTCTTGGGTATCTTTGAGGAAACGTTTCACCAGACAATGGCTTAATCAGATTTATAGACTGAAGACATGGACTGAAGGTTGAGGGACTGATTAACTCATTCTCTTGGTGTTGTTCAAGTTTCTCCTACGTATGGAGTGATGAAGGCACTGTGTGGCTAAACGTTTCCTCAATAAAGATATGCAAGAGTTGCATGTGTGTCAAATTTATCAACATGTTAATTTTTTGAACCATTCATCTAGAAGATGAATAATATTTATAAATAAATTATTTGAGTGTTAAATGTTTATAGGGGGAAGGTTTATCAGAGGGTGAATAAAATTTTTTGTTAATGATGAAGTGAGTATTTATTTAATTAAGGGTTGAAGTCCGAAATAAACAATGAAAATCACATCCCAGAGTTTTTATTGTCAATTTTGGATCAAGTTTATATGTAATGTAAGAGTTTTATATGTATTTGTGGTATTTGAGGTGTTAATGTTTGGAGAGGATGAGTTTAATTTTTGACGTAATTTGTAGTTTGTATAGAGTTTGAAAAAATATTAATAAAGAAAGAAATGATTGTAGTATTTAAGGAAAGTGATGGCACTAAAATAGATATTATTTTTTATGGAATAGAAAATGTTTAGAGATGTCGATATATAAGAATTATTATATTTTATATTTTCCAGGTTAGTGACTAAGAATTGACGGATGAGTGTGAGTGATGGAGTTAATTTGTTATGGGAAGCAAGTGTGGGGTAATGGTGGTGTTAGTGCTAGTGGTGATGCTGGTGTTGCTTCTGCTGGTACTACTGGTGGTGCTGCTGCTGGTGGTGGTTGTGTTGATTATTTTACTGGTGTGTATTAAGATAAGTAATATTTTGTTATGTTTATGTAAATTGTTTAAGAGCGTTAAAGGTATAATATAGGGAGAATGGTGTTCCAGGGGTGAAGACATGATTTTGTTTGAGACAAAAATAGATTTTTTGAATGTATTAAGGCTTCAAATACGGACGAAATAATGAAGGTCACATCCTAGACTTGTCATTATTAGTTTTTTAACAAGTGTATATGTAATGTGGGAGTTATGTATACATTTGTAATGTTTAAGGTCTTAATATTTTAATAGGAGAAATAGTAATAATTATGTTTTTGACAATGTTGGTTATGTATATAATATAAAAGAAAAAATATTAAGAGATATCCAAATGATTGTAGTGTTTAAGAAACATGACAGTAAAATTGATATTATTTATATGTTAAGTGGTGTATAGCCCTTGTGGTTTAGCCCTTATTTTTTATTATAATTGTATTTGAAATTGGAAAGTTTTATTTAGGAATGTCAATGTAATTGAAGTGTTTTATTTATTAATGAATCGAGTTTTGAATTGGCGATGCATATAATGAATTATTGTGGAAATACGTGTCATAATAGTTATAAATATTTATTAATAGAATTTTATTTATTTTTAGGTTTGTGATGAAGATTTGACGGCAGTGTGGGTGAGGGATTTTATCAGAGGAAGCGAGTGTGGGCTGATAGTGGTGGTGGTGGTGTTGTTATGTTTTGTATATGTTTAAAATATTTATTTTAGAGCATTAAAGGTATATAGGGAGAATAGTGTTGTGTGGGTAAAGATAATTATGGGGTGAGGAGCAAGGAAGAAAGTAAATTTTTGAGTATTAAGGTTTGAAACACTGACTAAATAATGAAGGTCGCATCCTAGACTTGTCATTTTTAGTTTTTGAACAAGTATATATGTAATGTGGGAGTTATGTATATATTTGTAATGTTTGAGGTCTTAATGTGTATTGGAGTTTTATAATATTTGCATATGAAAATTGACTGATTTGATGAGAGAAATGTTGATGTAATAGAATATTTATATTTTACAGAGGGTGTGAGCGAGTTTGGTGGAGGGAGAGAGAGTATAATGAGTTACTTTTGAAAGGTGTGTATTATCATATTTGAAATATTTTAGAAATTTGTTTTATTTAATTATTATTTAAATATTATTTATTGATAGATTTTTTTATTATTTTCAGGTTAGTGGAGATTATGAGGAGTTTACGAGTAAATGTGAGTGGCTGGCTGACTGACTGACTGACTGACTGACTTTGTGAGAGACAACGAGTACTCTGAATTAATTTTGAAAGGTGTGTATTAAGGTTTATTTTATGTACATGGTTATTATTTTCGATAATTATTTAGTTTGATATAATGTTTATTAATAGATGCGTTTATATTTCAGGTTGGTGGAGGTTTTGAAGAGTTTAGTGTTTACTGTCATTGTAAGTGACTAAGTGGGAGAGGCAGCAATTAATATTGAAAGGTGTGTATTGTTTAATTTGTTTTTATAATTGTTGAAAATAATTATTGATATGTTTATTAATATATTTTTTTATAATTGAGGTGTATGACTATGTATTTTGTAGGTGATTGAATCAATGATGGATTTTTTTTTTTAGCGGTAAGACTGACTGAGTGACTGAATGCTGATTGAAGGGTAGTGGTGCGGGTGCTGCTGCTGCTGCTGCTGCTGCTACTGTTTATACTTTGTTATAAGTTGAGTATTATTATTTTGTTTAGTAATTTTATTTATTTCTGAGAATTAAAGGGTATGTGTAGGGAGAAGGTTGTTATTTTTAAGAGGATGAGGGTATTTTTAGATGGATAAGGAAGAAAGTAATTTTGTTATACATTTAGGGTTGAAACAATGAATAAATAATGATGGTCGTATCCCAGACTTGTCATTATTAATTTTTAAACAAGTGTATATGTAATGTGGGAGTTATGTATACACTTGTATTAATACTTGTCGAGTTTAAATAAACTAATTTTTTTTTAGATAATGACTAGTATAGATAGTTTGATAATTTTATCTAATAAATTTTTTTGTTCAGTTTAAGAAAGATGATGGCAGTTAATGGGTTAGATAATAATAAATTTGAATTTAGACAAATTAAATTTAATGAAATGTTTTTAATTTTGATTTAGATGGTGTATTTTAAATATTTTTGAGTCTTTATAATTAAACAATTAATGTATTTTAAATTATTTTGCAGGTTGATTGGTATTTGTTATTTTGGGTTTAGTCGGAGTATATGACCAGCTAATTATGAAAAGTTAAGTATTATTTAATAATTTTAGTTTAAGAAATAGATTAATTAAATTTATGGATTAATTTGAAGATGATAGAAGTAGAAAGAAATATTTAATTATAAGATGGGAGTGTTTTTTATACATAGTATTATGGGCATGGTTAAAATGAAATTTAAGTAAATAAGCAGTAATATGTTGATTTTTAAATATTTTAGTAAAGATGTTAAGAATTAGGCATAAGTAAGTATTTGAAAGAAGGGTTATATGTTTATTGACTTTGTATATATTGATTTAATGGAATAAATTATTTAGTTTAAATCATATACTAAAAAAATTAAAGTAATGAATATTTAATATATGTAAAGTTTGATTAAGATTTTATAATTTAATAAATAATATAATATTGATCCAAGTTTGAATATGTTATGTAAGATAGAAGATTTAATTTTGTTTAATATTTATTTAAATAAATAAATTGAAAATATGTGGAAATATGTAAAAAATTTTCGAAATGTCACTAGATTTTTTTCGTCGGTTTCTAGAAGTGTGGGTGGTGGTGGCGGTGGCGGCGGCAGCAGCAGCAGTAGAAGAGGAGGAAGAAGTGATTATGTAGATTAGAGGGAGGGAGGGAGTGAGTGAGTTAATGAAATGAAAATATTTTTGGATAGTTAATTATTGAATTTAAGGGAGGTATAATAGGTTTTTGTGATTTGTGGAATGAGCATTGTAAAAGCCATAATGACTTTGAACACTGAAAGAGCGAAGATACTGCTGATTTTCAGAGCAAATTTTCACTAATGCCTACAAACATAGAGTTAATAATGAAGGTCGCATCCCAGATTTTTCATTATTAATATGACTGCAAGTGTATATATAATGTGGGAGTTTATATATGTTTGTGGTGTTTGAGGCATTATGTGGAGGGTTGCATTTTGGAAATACCGGGTATTAATGTACTCTGGATGGGTTTATTTGTCACTGTGAAATGGTTAGTAACATTGTTTGTGAAACATGATACCAATAAATAGACTAGTTATAATGAAGGGGAAGTGTTAGGATTATAGTGGTGGAAGGTAGTGAGGCTTAATTTTAGGAACTGGAATATAGATACACTTGCCTAAATGAAGAGTTACTATTATCAATGAAATAGATTAGTAATTAATTGATGTAATAGATTGTTTAATAAAAATTCCAAATTGATAAATGTATTTTTGTCCTACTTGAAATGTTGTAGAAATTTTAATATATGTGGAAAATGAAAGTATTGATTAAAAAAAAGTTGTTGAGGGAATTGAGACATTAAATTTGATTTAGTTTGATTTATTTTAGGTATACTAATATAATTAATTTTATCATGAAAGTTGAAGTTAAATTTCAAATAAAATAAAGTAACATTGAAAGAATTTTTGAAAGGTATCATAGTATATTTATAAATAAAAGTTTGAAAAGAAATTTGGTATATAAATGTAATTATTATTATTAGTTGAAAAGAATAGTTTTTATCTATGATTGATTTTGATTTCACGAAAGTAAATTACAGTTTGAATAGAATAGGACAAAACTTGTAATGTTTAGTCAAATTAGTAAATGATGAAATAATAGTTGAGTATACACAAATAACCCGCACATAAAAGACAAAAAAGCTTACGACGGCGTTTCGGTCCGATTTGGACCATTGACAAAGTCAATGACTTTGTCAATGGTCCAAGTCGGACTGAAACGTCGTCGTAAGCTTTTTTGTCTTTTATGTGCGTGTTATTTGTGTATCTTTCCAGTCACGGTATTGTGCCTTTTTGTTATTTAATAGTTGAGTATAACTAAATATTTTTTGAAAGTATAGGAAAATGAATAGAATATTAAATTTAATGAAACGTTGTTGAAAAGTTTAGAAATGGAAATGACAAATAATGTCCATGTGTGAATATAGAAATAACATTAAGAATAGGTGTATAAATATATTAAACCTAAAATTTAGAGAAAGGAAGTGACATGGTAGTAATGAAGTACAAATTTAAAGAAAAGTTAGTTAGGTTTATAAATTTACATCAGAAAAGCTACAAAGTATATCGAAAATTAAAAAATATGGAATTAAAAGAAATTAAAATTGAAATAATCATTAATTGAAAGGCATTACTTTTTATGATAGTAAATTGTATGGAAATGGAGAAAAGAAAGTCAAGACGAAATTTATTGGACATATTTGAAGCAGTCTGAGAAACTTAACTGAAAGTTGTTATTTATGAGAGAAATTTGTTTTATTCATTTTCACAAGATAAGACGTAAGTAAGATTTAATTTAGATTTTGCCACCCAAGTGGTTTAGGCCTAGCAACTAGGCCCCAAAGGGTTAACAGGAAAAATATGGATTTATATCTATCTACATAGTTCACTTTTACAAGCAAATTTCGGAAATTTGCGTTTCTGTATTCCTCAATAACTTCATTCCTATAACAATCAATCATTTTCAGTAATCCAATGTGTGATGGGATCCATAGCAATTGTAAATTCCTTTGTTCGTAATTTTTGAGTATCTCCCATTGAGCATGTTTATTGGAGCCAAGAGCTTTTTCAATGATAACATAGAATCAGTAATGATGACAGAGAACTTTAGTGCTCTAACAAGAGATTTAAGGAAGGGATTACTAGCAATGAGCTTCTTGGGAGGGACTTGTAGGTATGTGATATTAAATGAACACATCTTCCATGGAGGGGTGAAATGCTCTTGTTGCCTACAGTGATACAGTTCATGTAGGTTATAAAACTTGTGGAAATTTATTTGGTCCAAATAGTTCCACAGCTCAGATCCAGCATGAGCGTCTGGTCGTCTGAGCCGAGCGACCCTTAAACCCTCCCAAACAATCAAGGCATTCTCTGGTTGGCGGTTGGTAAGCTTATTTAATTTATAGATTTACTCTTCAGGGAAGGAGTAGGTAGGTTTACTGGTAATATTAGGTTTACTAAGGCATCTGTAGATAATGATAGAGTAGACCTAAGACCTTAACATAGGTAGTAACAGGCCGATAATGTAGGCAAACATTAGGATAAGTTAGCTAGGGAGAACTGGCAGCCCTAGCTTGAATGGCGGGGCGCAGGTCACAGACAGAATAGCGTCCTTCTTACGATAGACTTCGACTAGACTAGACTAGACGTGCCGTGAACATCAGGCGGCGCCCCCACGTGTCTTCACATCTGAGACCTGGGGAAATCTGGTAGAGACACCTCGATGTACCGTAGATGATCTCCTCCATCAGCCCATACAGTAAGACGAGATATTCACCTTTTTCCGTAGGATCTGGCCAGGAGATTTGTGGGTTGAGTTAACTGAGGGCTCGGCGTGCTACAGAGAGAGTATGCCCAGTAAGTGTCTCAGAGTCGTCTGAAGCTAGCGTCTGAGTCTGCATAGTTATACTAGGGGATACATACCCTCTTGGATATAGGAATTTCTGAGGTGCAGGCAGGACACTAATAACGATTGAATATTGCAGGAATTAATGCTCCCGGTTGCACGTGGTTCCCAAGGGGAAGTCCAAGGGGGCTAAAGCTAGGCTTAGGAAGTTGAAGATCAGGATATATGCTGCAACACCAAGTAAGTTAGTCCTTTATACGTGCATGCAGGCGAGGTTTCTTGCAACATCAATCATTTGTGAAAAAATCTGTCCTATAAGCAAGCCACTTGTGAGGCTGAGGTACCCATCTCAGAGCTCGGTGTCAACAGAGTTTGCCAGGGTAGGCGACTCACTTGGAGGCAGCCCAGACAAATTTTCACAAAACTTAATGCAATTGCACGTTACCTCTAGACACTTGGTAAGATTCACTGTGACAGTGTCTGGTTCGTTTCTCAACATTCTAATACCGAGTACAGTATTAATTTCAACAATCCTATCACTGATCCTTCCTCATGTTAAGAACTTTTGTAGATCTGGGACAGCCAAGAATAATCCTGAGAGCTTCATTTTGCATTATTAACTCCAAGGGTCGGAGAGAACTTTCTCTAGCTAATATCAACATGGGAGCAGCATAATCAATTAAGGACCTAACATAGGCTATGTACATCATTCTCACGATTCGTCCCCTCGTCACACGTGACATCACCTCTTCACATCCAATCCACCTTTTTAATACCTCCCCCGCACGCCCCACTCTCTCTCCTTATAAGTACTTTTTCCCCCCCCCCATCTCGCGCATAAATTCTCCGACATCCTCTCCCAACCTCTCTCCCCATAAATTATACCAACCCCAACCCAACAAATCTCATTTAACTTGCAGTACCTTCGATTCTAAGGGAACCTAACCAAAGTCAAATCCACATAAACACCTCTAGGATCGACACGTATGTAACAGTTAGGTATGTTTATTATGAAACGTTTGGCCTACACAGTAGGCTTCTTAATTCAAGTACAGAAAAGTTGATAGACGCAGAAAATACTTGAAGATGATGTAATCAGTCCATCACCCTTAAAGTTTTGAGGTGGTCATTCCCTCAGTCTGAAGAAGAGCATTTTTCCATAGTATGAAACAATATTACTATGGAACAATGCTCTTCTCCAGACTGAGGGAATGACCACCTCAAAACTTTAAGGGTGATGGACTGATTACATCATCTTCAAGTATTTTCTGCGTCTATCAACTTTTCTGTACTTGAATTAAGAAGCCTACTGTGTAGGCCAAACGTTTCATAATAAAGATACCTAACTGTTACATACGTGTCTTACCTAATAACCTGTCGGTATTTTATACCATTTTAATGTTAAACCTCTAGGATCGGTGTACAATATACATACATTCCTCGTTACTTATCGCCTGACCACATATTCCCACTCTATTTATAATAAAACTCCATACCATCAGATCTCTAACATCTTTTACCCCCATCACAGTTTAATATATACTGTCATCATAAAGTTTCAAAAAATTCATGTTTGTTAGAGATTGAATTTCAACAGACCGGGTCAAAAAATAACAAACAAGATATGAACACTTAAAATCCTCCCCCACCCCCCACCACTTTCCCTACACAACCGAAATAGACCAATTAATTTGAGGAAACTTAACATCACATATAAAAAGAGAGAATGGTTATATAACAAGAAAACAACTTACTGAAAAATATGCTAAAAACAAATTAATCAATTACAATAAATTGAATCACTACTGACATAATTACTCGTACATGAAATAACTCAAATCTTAAAACTGCTTTCAGCAACTGACACAAAATGCACAAATATTTCACACTCCATAATAAGCCACACACGCTAACTTATTATAAATCCCATATTTTTCAAACAAGAAATGGAAAATATACTAAACACCTCAACAACATTTCCTGTAATGCAAACCTTGTCTCGCCCAAGCCTCCTAACTAAAAAAACTTCAAATATTTACAAAACCTACTCTTCCTTCACTTTTTTTCTTATTCTAATGTAAGCCCCATTCAACCATCAATTCAATTGTGTCTAAAGGAAATGAAATCAAGTGTGCTGTTGCTAACAAACATGGTATCATTCGTGTGAATTACTCTAATTGTTACACAGTCGATAAAAGGTCAAAGGGGTAAACACAGTCAATGACCATCTGGTAAAGAAAATGCCTGAAAACTAGTGTGTGATTGATGCCTCTGATTTTAAAAGTTGCTTTGAGAGATTTTATAACACACATATGTTGAGGCAGCCACTTCTGATAAAAAAATTGAAAAAGTTTATACACGAGTTTAACAAGTGTGTGTATATTATATAATATATATAGATACACACACACACACAATTGTAACAATTTTAAACCCCAACAAGTCTTTAATTGTAACCAAATATGCCTCTCTCTTTTCCAAGAAAATGCAAAACGAGGACCTACCTACATCACAGGAGAAATCACCACTCCCAGGACAAAAATCCTATCAAAATGCTACTGTAGATTTTAAAATGAAACCTTTACTGTTGCATCACTCTCAAAATCCCCCCCCCCCCCCCAATGTTTAACAAATATAGTGTCACCAACAGTAAATTGGTGTGTCATCTGCAACGCTAATAAAAACTTTTCTAAACTCCTTTTAGCCCCCATTGTGAATAAATAAATACCTCCTGGAAAATAATTTGTCACTCAAGTGCCTCTTAGTAATTGGAAAAATGCTCCTTGCAAGTCTACAGGAGGAGTTTCATTTCATCAGGTTAACTTCTTCCCTCCTAATACCATTCCTCTCCTCTAGCCCATGGACAAGCAAGTCATTTCAAACTTCACAAAACTACACCAAACCAGTGTTTAAAAACTGCTTTTAATATTGTATATAAACCTTATCTAAATCTAGGAAAAGAGTCACTTCCACAACCTTCAATTCTGCTTCGACAAATTTGTGGCCAGATTGTGTACAAGAAAGAGAGAACGGATTTTGAAGGGTTATTGAAACACATGCCACTTTTGCAAACTATTGTTGCATTGGGCATGTCTCTAGGAATTGGAGGTAAGTGGTGACCATGTGTAAACAGTTGGTGGAGTACCACATGGAACCAGAGCAAACCATTCAAAAGCTGAAATAACAAGACATCACAGCTCAGGAAACTGTAGCAGAACAAAACAAGTAAGAGAGATGGAGGAATGCACCTTCTTCAAAGATTTATGTACATTTTTGAAAAGTTATCCATCAACTTCACTAACCTAACAAACCTCTTTGCATGCCATATTGCCAACATGTACAATGACACTCTTGTCTCCCACTTCACGGAAATCTTAAACAAAAAAGCAGACCTCTCTCTCTGGACAGATATTTGGTGAGCCTTCCAAAAAACTGTGTATACCTTCCTCCTATCCCCTCCTTCCATTTTCCATCCACCCACAACAACTCTTCAATAAAAGTAAATGTAATACTATTATTG
Source organism: Cherax quadricarinatus (assembly GCF_038502225.1). Taxonomy (NCBI): domain Eukaryota; kingdom Metazoa; phylum Arthropoda; class Malacostraca; order Decapoda; family Parastacidae; genus Cherax; species Cherax quadricarinatus. The sequence continues at coordinate 61,076 of NW_027195474.1, forward strand.
TTTTTAAATCCATGTACTTCATTTCTCATTATTTTCATTATGTAAATCTTTATTTAATTTGAAAATAATGATTTCATTTTATTAGTTTTCGGTGTCTGTAATACATTCATTTCATTTCCATTATTTCTTAGGGGGAAAATAGTTGCAATTTTCCTCATTTTCGACATTCGTCGAGCTCTATCAAACAGATTAATCGCCAAACTCAGATCCACTGTAAATACTCTATCTCATAAAACTTTAAACCCTATCAACCTTTGTTTTTTTAATTGCATTACATAAACCTATTCTACTGAATGAATAGAAATAGAGTAAATGCCCACATTACCTCTCTTGCAAATATTACTCATTTGTGTTTAATTCTTTACTATAATTTTTACACAAGTTTGTGGTTACAGGAAAGTGGGTGCAGGAGGGAAGAGGAGCGATTGGTGGAATGATGATGTACAGAGACTAGTAAGGGAGAAAAAGTTAGCATATGAGAAGTTTTTACAAAGTACAAGTGATGCAAGGAGGGAAGAGTATATGGAGAAAAAGACAGACGTTAAGAGAGTGGTGAAGCAATGTAAAAAGAGAGCAAATGAGAGAGTGGGTGAGATGTTACCAACAAATTTTGTTGAAAATAAGAAAAAGTTTTGGAGTGAGATTAACAAGTTAAGAAAGCCTAGAGAACAAATGGATTTGTCAGTTCAAAATAGGAGAGGAGAGTTATTAAATGGAGAGTTAGAGGTATTGGGAAGATGGAGGGAATATTTTGAGGAATTGTTAAATGTTGATGAAGATAGGGAAACTGTAATTTCGTGTATAGGGCAAGGATGAATAACATCTTGTAGGAATGAGGAAGAGCCAGTTGTGAGTGTGGGGGAAGTTCTTGAGGCAGTAGGTAAAATGAAAGGAGGTAAGGCAGCCGGGATTGATGGGATAAAGATAGAAATGTTAAAAGCAGGTGGAGATATAGTTTTCAAATGGTTGGTGCTATTATTTAATAAATGTATGCAATACAGTAATGTTTCTAAGGATTGGCAGACACCACACACACTTCCTTTGTATAAAGCAAAAGGGGATAAAAGAGAGTATAAAAATTATATGGGTATAGGGTGTGGTGGGTAACTTTGGGGGTGCCAGGTGTAAATGAAAATAGGAGCCCTTTGATTGAACTTTGTATTAAAAGGGGTTTAGTTATAGGTAATACATATTTTAAGAAAAACAGAATAAATAAATATACAACATATGATGAACAGTAAAATGACAGTAGTTTGTTCGATTATGTATTGGTAGATAAAAAATTGGTGAGTAGATTTCAGGATGTACATGTTTATACAGGGACCACACATATATCACATCACTTTCTAATTGTACTTACACTGACAGTAAAAGGTAAATGGAATACAAGGAAAATAGAACCATCAGGGAAGAGACAAGTGAAGGTTCATAAATTAAAAGAGGAGGCAGTTAGGGTAAAATATAAATAGTTATTAGAGGATAGATGGGCTAATGAGATCATAGACAATGGAGTCAAAGAGATATGGGGTAGATTTCAAAATGTATTGTTGGAGTATTCAGCACAAGTTTGTGGTTACAGGAAGGTGGATGCAGGAGCAAAGAGGAGCAATTGCTGGAATGATCATGTAAAGAGAGTAGTAAGAGAGAAAAAGTTAACATATGACAATTTTTTAAAAAGTACAAGTGATGCAAGGAGGGAAGAGTATATGGAGAAAAAGACAGAGGTTAAGAGAATGGTGAAGCAATGTGAAAAGAGAGCAAATGAGAGAGTGGATGAGATGTTATCAACAAATTTTGTTGAAAATAAAACAAAAATTTGGGAGTGAGATTAACAAGTTAAGGAAGCCTAGAGAAAAATGGATTTATTATTATTTACTTTTTATATTACACATTGGCCGATTCCCACCAAGGCAGGGTGGCCCGAAAAAGAAAAACTGTCACCATCATTCACTCCATCACTGTCTTGCCAGAAGAGTGCTTTACATTACACTTTTTAAACTGAAATATTAACACCCCTCCTTCAGAGTGTACACACTGTACATCCCATCTCCAGGACTCAAGTCCACCCTCCCAGTTTCCCTGAACCTCTTCATAAATGTTACTTTGCTCACACTCCAACAGCACATAAAGTATTAAAAACCAATTGTCTCCATTCACTCCTATCAAAAATGCTCACGCATGCCTGCTGCAAGTCCAAGCCCCTGCCACATAAAACCTCTTTTACCCACTCCCTCCAACCTTTCCTAGGCTAACCCCTACCCCACCTTCCTTCCACTACACACTGATACACTCTTCAAGTCATTCTGTTTCGCTCCATTCTCCCTACATGTCCAAACCACCTCAACAACCCTTCCTCAGTCCTCTGGACAACAATTTTGGTAATCCCACACCTCCTCCTAACTTCCAAACTACAAATTCTCTGCATTGTATTAACACCACACATTGCCCTCACACATGACATCTCCACTGCCTCCAGCCTTCTTCTCGCTGCAACATTCATCACCCATGCTTCACACCCATATAAGAGCGTTGGTAAAACTATACTCTCACACATTCCCCTCTTTGCCTCCAAGGACAACATTCTTTGTCTCCACAGACTCATAAGTGCACCACTCACCCTTTTCCCCTCATCAATTCTATGATTCACCTCATCTTTCATAGACCCACCTAATTACACATCCACTCCCAAATATCTAAATACATTCACCTCCTCCATACTCTCTCCCTCTAATTTGATATCTAATCTTTCATTACCTAATCTTTTTGTTATCCTCATAACCTTACTCTTTCCTGTATTCACCTTTAATTTTCTTCTTTTGCAAACCCTACAAAATTCATCCACCAATCTCTGCAACTTCTCTTCAGAATCTCCCAAGAGCACAGTGTCATCAGCAAAGACCAACTGTGACAACTCCCACTTTATGTGTGATTCTTTATCTTTTAACTCAACGCCTCTTGCCAAGACCCGCGCATTTACTTCTCTTACAACCCCATCTGTAAATATATTAAACAATAACAGTGACATCACACATCCTTGTCTAAGGCCTACTTTTACTGGGAAATAATTTCCCTCTTTCCTACATACTCTAACTTGAGCCTCACTATCCTCATAAAAACTCTTCACTGCTTTCAGTAACCTACCTCCTACACCACAGATTTGTCAGTTAAAAATAGGAGAGGAGAGTCATCAAATGGCGAGTCACAAGTATTGGGAAGATGGAGGGAATATTTCAAAGAAGAATTGTTAAATGTTGATAAACATAGGGAAGCTGTGATTTCATGTATAGGGTAAGGAGGAATAACATCTTATAGGAGTGAGGAAGAGCCACTTGTGAGTGTGGGGGAAGTTCATGAGGCAGTAGGTAAAATGAAAGGGGGTAAGGTAGCTGGGATTGATGGGATCAAGATAGAAATGTTAAAAGCAGGTGAGGATATAGTTTTGGAGTGGTTGGTGCAATTATTTAATAAATGTATGGAAGAGGGTAAAGTACCAAGGGATTGGCAGAAAGAATGCATAGTTCCTTTGTATAAAGGCAAAGAGGACAAAACAAAGTGCAAAAATTATAGGGGGATAACTTTGTTGAGTATACCTGGTAAAGTGTATGGTAGAGTTATTATTGAAAGAATTAATAGTAAGACAAAGAATAGGATAGCATATGAACAAGAAAGCTTTAGGAAAGGTAGGGCATGTGTGGACCAGGTGTTTACAGTGAAACACATAAGTGAACAGTATTTAGATAAGGCTAAAGAGGTCTTTGTGGCATTTATGGATTTGGAAAAGGCATATGACAGGGTGGACAAGGGGGCAATGTGACACATGTAGCAGGTGTATGGTGTAGGACGTAGCTTACTGAAAGCAGTGAAGAGTTTTTACGAGGATAGTGAGGCTCAAGTTAGAGTATGCAGGAAAGAGAGAAATTATTTCCCAGTAAAAGTAGCCCTTAGACAAGGATGCGTCATATCACCGTGGTTGTTTAATATATTTATAGATGGGGTTGTAAGACAAGTAAATGCAAAGGTCTTGGCAAGAGGCGTGGAGTTAAAAGATAAACAATCACACATAACGTGGCAGTTGTCACAGTTGCTCTTTGCTGATGACACTGTGCTCTTGGGAGATTCTCAAGACAAGTTGAAGAGATTGGTGGATAAATTTGGTAGGGTATATAAAACAAGACAATTAAAATTGAATACAGGAAACAGTAAGGTTATGAGGATAAAAAGATTAGATAATGAAAAATTGGATATCACATTAGAGGGAGAGAGTATGGAGGAGGTGAATGTATTCAGATACGTACGTATTTGGAAGTGGACATGTCAACAGATGCTTCTAGGAAAAATGAGGTGAATCATAAAATTTATTTGGGGAAAAGGGTGAGTGGCGCACTTAGGAGTCTGTGGAGAAAAAAAACTTTGTCCTTGGAGGCAAAGAAGGGAATGCATGACAGTATAGTTTTACCAATGCTCTTATACGGTTGTGAAGCATGTGTGATAAATGTTGCAGCAAGGAGAAGGCTGGAAACATTGTAGATGTAATGTCTGAGGGAAATGTGTGGTGCGAATATAATGCATATAATTCGCAGTTTGAAACTTAGAAAGAGGTGTGCGATTGCTAAAACTGTTGTCCAGAGGGCTGAGGAAGAATTCTTGAGGTGGTTCACACATGTAGACAGAATGGACCAAAACAAAATTACTTCACGAGTGTATCAGCCTGTAGTGCAAGGAAAACGGGCTAAGGATCAGCCTAGGAAAGGTTGGCAGGAGGAAGAGATGGGGTTAACGAGGTTTTCTGTGCGAGAGGCTTGGAGTTCTACAAGGCATGCATGAACGTGTTTGATACGAGTGAATGGAGAAAAATGGTTTTTAATATCTCCTGTGCTGTTCGAGTGTGACCAAACTAACATTTAACAAGGGATTCAGGGAAACCGGCAAGCTGGAAAAGAGTTCTGGAGATGGAAAATACAGTGCCTCTACTCTGAAGGAGGTGTGTAAATGTAGCAGTTTAAAAAATGTAGTGCAAAGCACCCTTCCGTCAAGACATTGACATAGTCAATGATGCTCAGACTATTTCTTTTTCAGGCCACCCTGCCTTAGGTGGTAATCACACAGTGTGCTAATAAACAAAAAATATTTGTCAAAGTGCCAAATCAAAATGTGCATGGATATTGTGCAAAACATGGCAAAGAGAAAATTGTGGATGTTATAAATGAAAAAATGATGCATGTCCTGCCTTTAATTGAAACAAACCTTAAGTGGGTGAGTCTCATTCAAGAGGAATAAATGGTATTAGATCAGGGGTTTCAAATACAGTTAGAGCTAAAGAAGGAGTAGCAATAATGTTGAAGGATAAGATATGGCAGAAAAACAAGGACTATAAATGTATTCATTTAAGGATTATGTGGAGTAAAATAAAGATTCAATGTGAAAAGTGCATTATAGTAAGCATATATGCACTTGCACAAGAGAAAAGTGTACAAGAGACAAAAAAACACATTTTGGGAAATGTTGACTGAATGCATAGAGAGTTTTGAACAAATTGTGAGACTACTTGTCGTTAGAGATTTTAATGCTAAAGTGGTTACAAATATTGTGCATGGATTAGTACGTAAATTTAGGGTGCCAGGGGTAAATGTAAATGGGGACCCTTTAATTGAGCTATGTCTACAAAGAGATTTGTTAATAATAAGTAATACATATTTTATGAAAAAGACTATAAATAAATAAATAAGATATGATGTAGTACGTAATGAAATTACTTTGTTACATTATATATTGCTGGATAAAAGGTTCATGTGTAGGCTCCGGGACGTACATGTTTATAGACAGGCACTTGATACTATATCACATCATTATTTACTTATAGCTACAGTTAGAGTAATAAGTAGATGGAACAAGAGGAAGGTGGCAACAATTACAAGTCAAGTTAAACTGTATAAACTAAGGGAGGAGCAAGTTCGGCTGAGATATAAGCAACTATTGGCAGAAAGGTGGCCTACTGCAGAGATAAATATTAGGGGATTCAAGAGCACTGAATAAGTTTTACAAATGCATTATCAGAATGTGGGGCACAAGTTTGATGTTATACGAGACTGGGGGCACAAGGAAACAAGATTGATTGGTGAAATGATCAAGTAAACGTTGTGATAAAAGAGAAAAAGTTAGCTTATCAGAGGTTTTTACAAAGCATAAGTGTTATAAGAAGAGCAGAGTATATGGAGATTAAAACAAAGGTCAAGACAGTGGTAAGAGAGTGCAAAAGGACACCAGATGATAGAATGGGAGAGGAACTGTCAAGAAATTTTAATGAAAAAAATAAAACCAATTTTTGGAGTGATTTAAATAACTCGAAAAACCCTAGGAACGTATGGACTTGTCAGTTAAAACAGAGTACGGGAGTTAGTAGATGGGGAGAGGGAGGTATTAGGTAGATGGCAAGAATATTTTGAGCAACTTTTAAATGTTAAGGAAGAAAGGGACACAGTAATTTCATGCACTGGCCAGGAAGGTAGGATACCATCTTTTACAAGTGAACAAGAGCAGTGTGTAACTGTGGTGCAGATACGTGAGGCATTACATACAATGAAAGGGGCTAAAGCACCTGCAACTGATGGAATCATAACAGAAATGTTAAAACCAAGGGGACACATACTGTTCAATTGGTTAGTTTTTTTTTTTTTTTTTTTTTTATTATCACACTGGCCGATTCCCACCAACGCAGGGTAGCCCGAAAAAGAAAAACTTTCACCATCATTCACTCCATCACTGTCTTGCCAGAAGGGTGCTTTACACTACAGTTTTTAAACTGCAACATTAACACCCCTCCTTCAATTGGTTAGTACTTTTCTTTAATAAATATACAAAAGAAGGGAAGGTACCTAGGGACTACCAAACAGCACGTAATATAGTCCCTTTACACAAAGGCAAGGCGGACAAAGGAGATTGTAAAAATTATAGAGCAACAAATTTACTGATTATACCACAAAAAGTATACAGTAGGTTCGTAATTGAAATAATTACAGATAAGACAGAATGTAGAATTGCAGATGAGTAAGCAGGTTTCACAGTGGGTAGGGCATGTGTACATCAAGTGTTTACATTCAAACATATATGTGAACAGTATTGACATAAAGGTAGGCAAGTTTTTATTGCATTTATGAATTTAGAAAAAGCATATGATAGAGTGGATAGGGTAGCAATGTTGCACATGTTGAAAGTAGTAGTATATGTAATAGGTGGTAAGTTACTGAGTGCTCTAAAGAGTCTTTATGAGGATAGACAGGCTCAGGTTAGGGTGTGTAGAATAGACAGAGATGACTTCCCAGTAATACTAGGTCTTAGACAGAGATGTGTAATGTCACCCTGGTTGTTTAATATATTTATAGATGGAGTTGTAAAACAAGTAAGTGCTATGGTGCTGAGGACAAGCGTGGGATTCAATTATGGAGAATCAAATACAAAATGGGAATTGATACATCTACTTTTTGCTGATGATACTGTGCTTAGGGGAGAGTCTAAAGAAAAATTGCAAAGTGAACAAACAAAAGACTAAGGTGATGAGGATATCAAATGATTTCAATAACGAAAATCTGGATATCAAATTGGGGAGGAGGAATATGGAAAAAATCAAAGTTTTCAGATATACTTGGGAGTTGACATCTCGGCACGTGGATTTATAAAGGACAAGGTTAATCGTACAATTGATGAGGGAAAAAAAATGAGTGGTGCATTGACTTACATGTTGAGTCAAAAAACGTTATCTATGGAGGCAAAGAAGGGAATGTATCAAAGTACAGTAGTACAAACACTCTTATATGGGTGTGAAGCTTGGGTAGTGAATATAGAAGGCCTGGTCACAGACCGGGCCGCGGGGGCGTTGACCCCCGAAACTCTCTCCAGGTCTCCAGGTAAAAAGCACCAAGGAGGAAGTTGGAGGAACTGGACATGTCCTGTCTAAGGCCAATCTGTGGTGTAAATATTATGCATAAAATTACGAGTGTGCAAATTACGAGAAGGTGTAGAGTTAATGAGAGTATTAGTCAGAGGGCTTCTTGACATGGTTCGGTCATTTACAAACAATGGATCAAAGTACAATGACATGGAGAGCATTTCAATCTGTAAGAGAAGAAAGGCGGCCTAGGGGTCATCCTCGAAAAGGTTCAAAGAAAGGGGTAATGGAGGTTTTGTGGGCAAGGGACTTGGACTTCTAGCAGGCGTGAATGAGCGTGTTCAATACGAGCGAATGAAGACGAATGGTATTTGGGACCTGACAATCTCTTCCGGTACAAGCAAGGTAATATTTAGTGAAGGGATTCAGGGAAACAAGTTATTTTTATATAGTCATACTCGAGTCCTGGAAATGGCAAGTACAATGCCTGCACTCTACACGAGAGGTTTCGGGATACTGGCAGTTTCCAGGGCTCTGGTGGCCTGGTGGTTAACGCTCTCACTTCACACAGTGAGGGCCTGGGTTCGATTCCCAGCCAGAGTAGAAACATTAGACGTGTTTCTTTCCACCTGTTGTCTATGTTCCCCATCAGTAAAATGGGTACCTGAGTGTTAGTCGACTGGTGTGGGTCGCATCCTGGGACACTGACCTAAGGAGGCCTGGTCACAGACCAGGCCGCGGGGGCGTTGACCCCCGGAACTCTCTCCAGATAAACTCCAGATATATGCTTCTAAACTATTGTGTTCTGAGCACCTCTGCAAAAACAGTGATTATGTGTGAGATGAAATTGTTGAATGATGATCAAAGTATTTTCTTTTTGTGCATTTTCTTTCTTTTTCGGTCACCCTGCCTCAGTGGGAGACAGCCCACTTGTTCAAAACAAAAAAATAAATAATAAAAATATTACTATGCATATTATATTATTATTATATGTATTGCTATTATTCATATTATTATTATTATTATTATTATTATTATTATTATTATTATATAAATTATTTGTAATTTTTATCCACACAAAAAATTTAAGATTTACTGTTATTCCTTATTGCAATAATTGAATAAATATGTCAACCCATTCACGACTATATTTCTTTACTATGAAACAGAAAAATACTGGACCATCTCTCCTACATTCAGCTCAATTTCTAAGTATGTAGTACTTATCATCATGAGAGAAATCAATGTCATATCCACTTCTGTAATATATCTTCCATTCTATCAAATCAGACCAAAACAACAAGAATGTAACCATAAAAACCATTCAAAATTACCATTAAGGGGTGGCTAATTGCTGACAGGTCAACTCCATTATTTATGCTCTCATTTCTTTCATTTTTGGTTTACGTTAACGAGCGTCTTTCTGTCGCACGTTGCCCAACTTGCAATGACGTACTCCGACAAACGACTGACGTTCAATTCCCGACATCGAGAGCAATGGCCCCTCCCCAGCGTCGAGGAACCTGCCTTCAGATCTACTCACTTCTGGAAATTTTGCTCGCGTATCCAAGTAAAAAATCGACCCGTCGACTGCTCGTATTTGCAAAAACTCGGACGTGGACACACTCGCAAGTAGACATTCCGCTCTATTGGCAACTTTCGAGACGAGACAAATATTGCTGATTGCCCAATTCAAAGCAGGAGAAATTTTTTTTTTTTTTTTATTATCACACCGGCCGATTCCCACCAAGGCAGGGTGGCCCGAAAAAGAAAAACTTTCACCATCATTCACTCCATCACTGTCTTGCCAGAAGGGTGCTTTACACTACAGTTTTTAAACTGCAACATTAACACCCCTCCTTCAGAGTGCAGGCACTGTACTTCCCATCTCCAGGACTCAAGTCCGGCCTGCCGGTTTCCCTGAATCCCTTCATAAATGTTACTTTGCTCACACTCCAACAGCACGTCAAGTATTAAAAACCATTTGTCTCCATTCACTCCTATCAAACACGCTCACGCATGCCTGCTGCAAGTCCAAGCCCCTCGCACACAAAACCTCCTTTACCCCCTCCCTCCAACCCTTCCTAGGCCGACCCCTACCCCGCCTTCCTTCCACTACAGACTGATACACTCTTGAAGTCATTCTGTTTCCCTCCATTCTCTCTACATGTCCGAACCACCTCAACAACCCTTCCTCAGCCCTCTGGACAACAGTTTTGGTAATCCCGCACCTCCTCCTAACTTCCAAACTACGAATTCTCTGCATTATATTCACACCACACATTGCCCTCAGACATGACATCTCCACTGCCTCCAGCCTTCTCCTCGCTGCAACATTCATCACCCACGCTTCACACCCATATAAGAGCGTTGGTAAAACTATACTCTCATACATTCCCCTCTTTGCCTCCAAGGACAAAGTTCTTTGTCTCCACAGACTCCTAAGTGCACCACTCACTCTTTTTCCCTCATCAATTCTATGATTCACCTCATCTTTCATAGACCCATCCGCTGACACGTCCACTCCCAAATATCTGAATACGTTCACCTCCTCCATACTCTCTCCCTCCAATCTGATATTCAATCTTTCATCACCTAATCTTTTTGTTATCCTCATAACCTTACTCTTTCCTGTATTCACCTTTAATTTTCTTCTTTTGCACACCCTACCAAATTCATCCACCAATCTCTGCAACTTCTCTTCAGAATCTCCCAAGAGCACAGTGTCATCAGCAAAGAGCAGCTGTGACAACTCCCACTTTGTGTGTGATTCTTTATCTTTTAACTCCACGCCTCTTGCCAAGACCCTCGCATTTACTTCTCTTACAACCCCATCTATAAATATATTAAACAACCACGGTGACATCACACATCCTTGTCTAAGGCCTACTTTTACTGGGAAAAAATTTCCCTCTTTCCTACATACTCTAACTTGAGCCTCACTATCCTCGTAAAAACTCTTCACTGCTTTCAGTAACCTACCTCCTACACCATACACTTGCAACATCTGCCACATTGCCCCCCTATCCACCCTGTCATACGCCTTTTCCAAATCCATAAATGCCACAAAGACCTCTTTAGCCTTATCTAAATACTGTTCACTTATATGTTTCACTGTAAACACCTGGTCCACACACCCCCTACCTTTCCTAAAGCCTCCTTGTTCATCTGCTATCCTATTCTCCGTCTTACTCTTAATTCTTTCAATTATAACTCTACCATACACTTTACCAGGTACACTCAACAGACTTATCCCCCTATAATTTTTGCACTCTCTTTTATCCCCTTTGCCTTTATACAAAGGAACTATGCATGCTCTCTGCCAATCCCTAGGTACCTAACCCTCTTCCATACATTTATTAAATAATTGCACCAACCACTTCAAAACTATATCCCCACCTGCTTTTAACATTTCTATCTTTATCCCATCAATCCCGGCTGCCTTACCCCCTTTCATTTTACCTACTGCCTCACGAACTTCCCCCACACTCACAACTGGATCTTCCTCACTCCTACAAGATGTTATTCCTCCTTGCCCTATACACGAAATCACAGCTTCCCTATCTTCATCAACATTTAACAATTCCTCAAAATATTCCTTCCATCTTCCCAATACCTCTAACTCTCCATTTAATAACTCTCCTCTCCTATTTTTAACTGACAAATCCATTTGTTCTCTAGGCTTTCTTAACTTGTTAATCTCACTCCAAAACTTTTTCTTATTTTCAACTAAAACAACTAAAACAAAACTCACATTCAGCCTGTAAATTACTGGGAATGCCTACAACTACAGACAACAAAATACTACTATATCGAAAATATCTACTCAAAGTCGCTGTCCAAAATCTGCCGTAACAACATACTACTGCAAGTGATATGGGAGCAAGTGTAAAATCAACACAATGGATCCAGGGTCCCAAACTATTTTTACCAAATGATTCACAATAAATTTGCCTAATCAAAGACTCAACAAGACAAAAAGGAACAAAGTCCACATTATGAAAGTTAAGACACATGTGCAACATCTGGATATCTTTATTGTAGACGTTTAGCCATCTAGTGGCTTTATCAATATGTACAGATTCTAGGACATAATAGGAAGACAGTACAACTATATACAAAAGATGAGGTAATCAGTCCCTCAGCCTTGGAGTAAGTGTTCACAGCATCATGGAATCTTGTTGAAACTAACCCATCTCTTTGGGAAGGACCTACTTCCACTGGGGAATCACACCTACCAGTGACTTTGCCCTCGTCTGCTGCCCGTCCTTATCCAATGACACCTATATAACCGCCAGTCTTCTTGCCTTTGCTCCAGATTCTCCTCCACCACGATGCTGTGAACACTAACTCCAAGTCCGAGGGACTGAGTACCTCATCTCTTGTATATACTTCTACTGTCTTCCTATTATGTCCTAGAATCTGTATTGATAAAGCCACTGGATGGCGAAACGTCTACAATAAAGATATCCAGATGTTGCACATGTGTCTTAACTTTCATATTGTCGGTATTTTATACCTCTCTTGCACAAAGTCCACATTGCAAATTCTTCGTCTTGCATCAAAAGTACATACGTGCCCGCCCATTATTTTCAACGTACTCAAATCAAAATGACGCACGACATTTACTTGCATAATTACAAAATATTTACATAACAATTTCAATTCTTACTATTCACACTTGCACAAAATACCATGTTTGTTTATATACAAATATCATCGACAAATTATGTACCCTTACGTCACCTTCCAAGTGAACGACGTCAATTCGACTAGATCGTCCAAATTTCTCGAGCAAATCTTACAAACGTTGTCTGTACATCCAAAGGACGAAAAAAGTCGTGCTAACAAACTGTGGCAGACTCCACACTACATTACAACTGACCTAGACCCACAGTAAGTATATATGTGCACTTAGCACAACCTAACAAATGTTTACCCATAACCTCAAATACCAAGCTATTTTGCAAAATTACTTCATCAAATCCTGCAATATACAGTAGAAAACAAAACAAATTGGCTAACCACACACACTTATTGCGGGTCTAGCTCTGTGGTACTGTGGACTCTGGTACAGACCCGGTTATTGCGACCCGAGTCCTCCTTTGTAAATAATACACCTCTTTGAAAATTCTTAACCACATATTACAATGTAAAATACTACAAGTTTGTAACACACCTTGCCTGTAATATCCAATATTATAAAATTCTCAGTACATAACAATTTTAACAAAACACAAACATGCCTCAATACAACAAACTGACACAAATTCAAAGTTGAATCTTTAGACATAATTCAGTCCAACAATAATTTTAATCAATCAATTTTCCAAACTTTACATAATAAAAATATAAACTTTTACAACAAATGATACTAATTGTTTCATACAAAAAATGGCTGCTCACTCATTTTTCCTCATTTCTATTCATTGAAATGCAATTCATTAATTCATTCAAATGAAATTCCATGCACAACAAATTACTTTGAAAATTTGCCTACTTTCAACTCTACATTTTATTTATCTACAACAATTCATCTAATAGGACTAAATCAATAACGTCAAAATGCTACGTACGACGATAACGACCACTTTTCTTATTGACCTTCCTTGCACCGCCGCACCACCCACTCCTACACGCGTATACAGAAACTCTAATGACCACAACAAATCACACAATTCAACTTATAATTCCTACACTCTTAATGACACCCTAGCCAAGTCTTTCTTCGTCCTCCACCTACTTTATTTATCCGTTATTTCCTCCAGCTTTAACTCCGTGTAATTGATCCTCTCGTTCTTCTCGGCACTGTCCTTTACACTTACTTGACACGTAAATGACACACAATCGTTAATCGATTCACTCCACCGCTCCTGCGCTAGACTGTTACAAAATAACCCGTACATAACAGACACCAGCTTATTACAATGTTTCACTCCAACTTGGACCATTTACAAAATCACACTAATGATAAGTGGAGAATGACAGGTATATATAGGCAGCAAGAGGTAGGGGTAGTGTGAAATTAAGGAATACAAGGAGGAGGACGAGGAGTAGAAGCCAATCGAATCAAAAAAAAGGTGAAGCACTGCAAGGGACCTAGGTGCCCACACAAGCAGAACAACAACACACAGGTAAGAAGGGAGAGGGAAGGTAATGAAATCAATAAATAACTAATAGAAACAAAAGACAAAACAAACAAAGACAACCCACAAGACAAAACAAAAATCCAAAAACAAAAGGGTAAGAGGGAGAAAAAGAAAAAGGAGTAATCAGATCAAGTCGCACATCTTGTCGAGTTTGCATCATTTTTGCAATGTGGTGAGAGAGGAATGCATCTACACAAACCCATAACTCAAATTCATACAACTTTTTTATTAGGATAATTCAACAACACAACAACTGTTAATTAAATTTGCAAGTAGGCAAGACAGTTTTAGCACAAGACCAATCGATAGGATGGCTGTCATCTCTGACGAGACAGAAAAGAGCATTAGTAGTGTGGGCAAGCCTAAAACTATTTTTGTGCTCCACAATTCTGTCAGAAACACATCGACCAGTTTCCCCAAAGTATTCGAGAGGACCGAAAAATACAGTAGACGCCGCGAACGTCCGTATGCGGAGAAAACGTATCGACGAGATTAGTACGCGCAGTGTTTCTTTGTCGGTCTGATGGAAAGTAAGCTTCGTGTCTAAAGGATGGAGACAATTGTCGAGATTATTTGAAAGACCTGAAATGTAAGGAAGGTAGACGACACGAGAGTTCCCACGACTATCGATTTTGGGAGATAAACAATTACGTTTAGCACGTCAGAGAGCAGAGTCATTGAAATGAGAAGGGTGGCTAAAATAACAAATTATAACAACTACAAATTTCAGCTGAAATAAACTGAGTATCACACATACAGAAGGCACAGAGAAAGACGTAGATAACAAAACTTTTCTTGACATGATATGAAAAGTTGTGAATGTACATGCCACTGTGCAGAGATCTGCACTACACGAAAAAGAAAAAACCTGTATCCGAGCGGTGGACATGGACATCGAGGAAAGCAACAACACAATTACATTCCCCTTCAGTTACGTGACTAGACTGCCATCGCGTGGCTGCAGTCGCGCACTCTCTTATACGCAACGTCTGCCACCCCGACCTCCTCGTGTCTATGCCCACTTTTCCTACTGCCGTCTTCGACAACTTCCCAATGTGTCGACATTCGAGTGCACTGCCAACCATACGGACACTCGACAATAACTAAATTTGTTTATTCCCAAACAAATATCACCCACCAATCAAACATTTCTGCCACTTTAACCTCAATTTCAAATTACTTTTCACCATCATCAAAAAGAAAATCACACAAAATTTCTTTAATATATCTTTAAGACCCAAAAAACAACAATACAATACAATCATAAAAACCATACAAAAATATATAACTATAGTGATACCAGTCAATAGGACAATACACTGTTATTGTACTAGCAACTAACCAGTAATATAATCATACTGAGTCAAAAGACTTTTTTCTCAATTCTTCAAGTACCAAATGTATACAGTTAAATTCATAAAACCTCTAGTTACCAGCAGTCGCAATATACACAATGAAAAACCAATATTACTCCACAACACTCATATTTCCTCCAATAATTTCACACATCAAGTATATTGATAATATAGCATTTCTTGTGGTGGAGAAAGAAAAAAGTTAGGAAACCTAGATACAGCGATCGATAATTCTTCGGACTGTAAATGAGGGTCTCGACCCTCCGTCGTCGTAGCAGCTGCCCCCAATCTCCGATTCTTCAACACGCAACTTATACTTTCGTATCGATCTAATCGCATATTACTCGTTTAAATAATTTCCACTAGTTCCTTCGTGTCTTACCCCAAACCACCGACGGCCACGCACCTATTAAATGAGTGACCCACTCGTCAGATCCGACTGCTTCCGAACCCTTGACCGCTTTCGCACGGATTCCGTGGACAATAAAGCAGACTGTAAACACACGGGGTTTTAGAAACCCTTATCAAAAACAAATAATACATGTAAAGCACAAACATATACCTATAAGCTGCCCTAATATATAAGTACAGTTTGAAATACAATTACAATTGGCCAAATCTTCAATTTAAGGAGATTATTACTACAATATCCAAGGGGTTACTATTACAGTTATACTAAATCAACCATTCAAATCACATTATCAACATAAAATTGGTCTCACACACCTTGTGCAGATATCCAACAACTATCTACAAGCAGTATTAAATTACCAACGTGTTTTTGGTTATGCCCAAATGACATCAATCTGTGGATTAAAATCACATTGGTATTAAAATAGGACAACATCAAAGCAGCCTTCATAGAAAAACTACAAGCATTCTATAACAGACAACAAAACAAAAACTCTGGATATAATAGTATCGCCCTTGCTGCTGGTCCGGTACTCCGAAAATGTAAGGCCGGACGTGCTGTCCAGATAGTCGGTAAAAGTACGCACGAGAGACTGCACATAAATGACCTCGACACAGACAGCAGCTCTACTGGGGAAACAAATGTACTCAAGTATAAGATAAAACTAATATTACTAATACCACAAAAGATAGCAAACAAGGGGACTCCACTAGCAATAGCAAGGATATATAACCACAAACAACTCTTGACAGCTCTATTGTTAGTACTAGTGATGATATCAATGAGACAGCAAAGCATGCACTAACAGAGAATACACTCACAGAAACCAAAAACAAATAGAAACTGAGCCTCTGCACTTGATATCTGCAGGCGTGTCAAATCTACAAAAACAGATGCGACGTGCAACTGTGACCGCCCTACAAAATGCCGTGCCCGTGTGACAGCGGGAAAATTCAAACTGTTCCTCTAACATTTTTCACCCCAAAACATGTACCTCTTCAGTACAGGAAAGACTGTGTTATAACTCAAACTATCAGCCACAAAATCTAAATGGGACAAAAACATACATACATACAAAACATCCAGGCCATGCAAAAACATGGGTACCTACAACCACTCAACAGGGAAAGGTTTTTAGTGCCAGGAAAGAAAAAAAATGGCAGGAAATGGCGGAAATTGTCCGCCAAATCCAGTCATTTCTCAAATAGAACCACAGTCGATGGCCTCCACTCCAAAACAACAGTTACAGATATTAATGCGAGAAAAAAAAATTCCCCCCCCCCCCAGTAACACCAATACCACCAGTCCAATGACATTCTTCTTTGCAAAAAACATAAAGGGTCTAAACCCAACAACAAAAAACAAAATACCTTTCCTCCGTGGACTGCACTACCTAGCAGAGTTTAATGCTAGAGGGGAATCATAGGCCTGTGTTCCGTGTGAAAAATAATAATAATAGAACTTTTCTTTGTCAGAGGAAACAAAGTCTCCCTGATAACATTGTGTATAAATAGTGTATAGTGTATACTACAGTGGCTCCCTAGTATATAGATGATAAAGGCTAAAGTGTCATTTGAAAACAGGTGATTTTGTAAATGAAGTGATAAGCCTATAGAGGCAGGTGCCAGAAGTCGCCAGAATCTTACCACAGTGGTCAGCTGTTTTAATAATCTTTCTGGCCTGCTAGTGTACTCGCATATAATCTAGTGATACCAGTGAATAGCATAATACAGTGCTGTAGTAGTAACTAACCAGTATTATAATGGTACTTAGTGGAGTGGAGTGACTTTCATTAATTTCTTTTTTCTTGAAATACCAGACATTACTGTGAATTTCATATAACCTGTAGTTACTAGCGGTCACAATATACACAATGAGAAACAATTATTACTGCAGAAAAAGCGTCCTTCCTCCAAAATTTCCACCAGTCAACTATAGTGATAATATAGCATTTATTGTGATGGAGACGGAAAAAAACTAGAAATGCTAGATACAGCGATTGATAAACAAGGGTTGAGGCTCGACCGTTCGTCACTGTAGGAGCTGCCAGAAATCACCGGTTCTTCAACACGCAAGTTATACTTTTGTATCAATCAAATCACATATTACTCGAGTAGATAATTTCAACCTAGGTAGTAGGTTGGTAGACAGTAACCGCCCAGGGAGATACTACCGTCCTGCCAAGTGAGTGTAAAACAAAAACTTGTAATTGTTTTACATGATGGTAGGATTGCTGGTGTCCTTTTTTCTGTCTCATGAACATGAAAAATTTCAGGTTCGTCTTGCTACTTCTACTTACACTCAGGTCACACTACAAATACATGTACAAGCATATATAAACATACCCGTCTGGGTTTTCTTCTATTTTCTTTCTAGTTCTTGTTCTTGTTTATTTCCTCTTATCTCCATGGGGAAGTGGAACAGAATTCTTCCTCCGTAGGCCATGCGTGTTGTAAGAGGCGACTAAAATGCCGGGAGCAAAGGGCTAGTAACCCCTTCTCCTGTATATATTACTAAATTTGAAAGGAGAAACTTTGGTTTTTTCTTTTGGGCCACCCCACCTCGGTGGGATACGGCCGGTGTGTTGAAAGAAAGAAAGAAAGATAATTTCAAGTAGATCCTTCATGTGTTAGCCTAAATCACCGACTAGTATGTTTTAAATAAGTGACCCACTGATCATATCACATCGACTGGTCCGAACCCTCGACTGGTCCGAACCATTAATGGTCCGAACCCTCGACTGGTTTCAAACGGATTCGTTGGACAATAAAGCAGACTGTAAACGGATGGGGTTGTAGGCGCCCTTATCAAACACAAACAATAAATATAAACCAGGAACTTACACGGTAAGCTGTCCAATTAGTTAGAAATAGAAATATAAATAGCTAGAGCTTCATTTAAGGATGTAATTAATAGAGTACTCAAGAGTTTGCTATTAGAATTACAGTAAATAAACCACTCAAATCATTATGAAGCTCTGTATAGTCTGCAGTCAATCAAACAAATGGACTTCCACATGGATAAATTGTCATTTTTGTGGAAACTGGTGTCAAGCCCCTTGTGTAGATATCCAAGAACTAGCTACAAGCAGTATTAAAACAGGGAAGTGTTTTTGGGTATGCCCAAATGAGGAAAATCTATGGCCTAAAATCACAAGGGTATTAAAAGAGGATAACATCAAAGCTGCTTTCATAGACAACCTAGAAGCTTTCTACAACACATGGGAACATAAAAAGTCTACGCTGAATGGTACTGCCCTTGATACTGGCCATATAGCCAGAAACTGTAAGGCTGGAGGTGATGTCCTGGTAGTCAGTAAATGTGGGGCTGATAGTGCTGTCCTGGGAGACAGTAATGGTGAAGACGGAGGTGCTGTCCTTGGAGACAGTAATGGTGAAGCTGGAGGTGCTGTCCTGGGAGACAGTAATGGTGAAGCTGGAGGTGCTGTCCTGGGAGACAGTAATGGTGAAGCTGGAGATGCTGTCCTGGGAGACAGTAATGGTGAAGCTGGAGGTGCTGTCCTGGGAGACAGTAATGGTGAAGCTGGAGATTTTGTCCAGGTAGTCGGGAATTATACGAAGGAAGGAATACATATAAATGACCTCATAGGGGACAGGAATCGTAGTGGGGAAACAAGTGTAGTCAAAGATAAGATAAAACCAATATTGCAAACTAGAAATACCACTGAAAATAGCAAAAAACAGGACTCCACTAGCTATAGTGAGGATATATTACTAAAAACAACTGGTGGAAGCTCAATTATTAGTGCTACGGAGGATAGGAATAAGACAGGGAAACATGCACCAACAGGGAATACAGTCACAGAAACCCAAGGCAAACAGAAACCAAGCCTGTGCACATACTATGCACTTGGTATCTGCACACATGAGAAATCTGGAAAAACAGACGGGACGTGCAACTATGACCAACCTAGAAAATGCCATGCCCATATGACAACAGGAAAATGCAAACTCCCTTCCTGTAAGCTTTTTCACCCTGAAATGTGTACCTCTTCAGTACAGGAAAGACTGTGCTATAACTTAAATTGCCAGGCACACCATCTAAAGGGTACAAAAAGATATAAAAACATCCAGGCCATGGGAAAACCTGGGTAGCCACAGCCACTCAAGAGGGAGAGGTTTTTTAGTGCCAGGAAGGAAAAAAACTGGCAGGAAATGGAAAAAATCGTACACCAAATCCAGTCATTCCTGAAGTGGAACCACAGTCGATGGCCTCCACTCCAAACCAACAGATACAGATACTAATGCCGGAAAAAAAATCCGCCCCCCAATACCAACAATACCACCAGTCCAATGACATTCTTCTTTGCAAATATACAGGGTCTAAAGCCAGCAATAAAACAACAAAATACCTTTCATCCATGGACTGCTTGCAGAGGCAAAGGCAATGTTCCCAGCTTTCACTGAGACCCACATAAAGGATCACTTGGACAACGAAATATGGATCCCAGTTTACAACCTATACAGATGTGACACAGTGAACAGGCAAAAGGGGGGGGAGGTTGGCCTGTACATTGCAGAGTCACTTGTTTGAACAGAACTGATAAATGCCTCAAATGATGTAGTCGAAGTTTTAGCAGTAAAGGTCGAGAACCAAAACCTAGTCATTGTGGTAGTCTACAAGCCTCCAGATGCAATATCCCAGCAATTCCAGGAACAGCTGTTAAAAATTGACCACTGTCTGGAAAATCTTCCAGCTCCTGCACCCAACATCTTGCTCCTGGGGGATTTCAACTTAAGTCACCTAAAATGGAGGAATATAGCAAATAATATTGTTGCAGTAATAACACCAGGAGGCAGCTCTGATGAAAACTCACACTCACACAAGCTTTTAAATCTCTGCACAAAATTCAATTTAAACCAGCAAATAATAGAGCCTACTAGACTGGAGAATACACTAGACCTCATCTTCAATAACAATGATGACCTCATAAGAAATGTCACCATATCAAAAATAATATACTCAGATCACAACATAATTGAGGTTCAGACATGTATGCGTGGAGCCCCAGACCAACATAATGAGACTAGTCACGAGGGACCATTCACCAAATTCAACTTCAATAACAAAAAAATAAAGTGAGACCAAGTAAACCAAGTCCTAACAAATATAAGCTGGGAAGATATACTAAGCAATAAAAACCCCAACGTATGCCTAGAACAGATTAACTTGGTGGCACTCGATGTATGCACAAGGCTTATTCCTCTAAGAAAAAGGAGGAGTAGATGTAAAATAGAAAGAGAGAGGCGCTCCTTTTACAGGCGACGGAAAAGAATAACAGAGCGGCTAAAAGAGGTCAATATATCTGAAATGCATAGGGAGACACTGGTCAGAGAAATAGCAAGCATCGAACTCAAGCTAAAGGAATATTATAGGAGTCAGGAATCGCGGGAAGAACTAAAAGCCATAAATGAAATCGAAAGAAACCCAAAGTATTTCTTCTCCTATGCCAAATCAAAGTCGAGAACAACATCCAGTATTGGGGCCCTACTTAAACAAGATGGGTCCTACACAGATGACAGCAAGGAAATGAGTGAGCTACTCAAGTCCCAATATGACTCAGTTTTTAGCAAGCCACTAACCAGACTGAGAGTCAAAGATCAAAATTAATTTTTTATGAGAGAGCCATAAAATTTGGTTAACACAAGCCTATCCGATGTTATCCTGACGCCAAATGACTTCAAACAGGCGATAAATGACATGCCCATGCACTCTGCCCCAGGGCCAGACTCATGGAACTCCGTGTTCATCAAGAACTGCAAGAAGCCCCTATCACAAGCCTTTTCCATCCTATCGAGAGGGAGCATGGACACGGGGGTCGTCCCACAGTTACTAAAAACAACAGACATAGCCCCACTCCACAAAGGGGGCAGTAAAGCAACAGCAAAGAACTACAGACCGATAGCACTAACATTCCATATCATAAAAATCTTTGAAAGGGTCCTAAGAAGCAAGATCACCACCCATCTAGAAACCCATCAGTTACACAACCAAGGGCAACATGGGTTTAGAACAGGTCGCTCTTGTCTGTCTCAACTATTGGATCACTACGACAAGGTCCTAAATGCACTAGAAGATAAAGAGAATGCACATGTAATATATACAGACTTTGCAAAAGCCTTCGACAAGTGTGACCATGGCGTAATAGCACACAAAATGCATGCTAAAGGAATAACAGGAAAAGTCAGTCGATGGATCTATAATTTCCTCACTAACAGAACACAGAGAGTAGTCGTCAACAGAGTAAAGTCCGAGGCAGCTACGGTGAAAAGCTCTGTTCCACAAGGCACAGTACTCACTCCCATCTTGTTCCTCATCCTCATATCCGACATAGACAAAGATGTCAGCCACAGCACCGTGTCTTCCTTTGCAGATGACACCCGAATCTTCATGACAGTGTCTTCCATTGCAGACACTGCAAGGCTCCAGGCGGACATCAACCGAATCTTTCAGTCGGCTGCAGAAAACAATATGAAGTTCAACGATGAGAAATTTCAATTACTCACATATGGTAAACACGAGGAAATTAAATCTTCATCAGAGTACAAAACAAATTCTGGACACAAAATAGAGCGAAACACCAACGTCAAAGACCTGGGAGTGATCATGTCGGAGGATCTCACCTTCAAGGACCATAACATTGTATCAATCACATCTGCTAGAAAAATGACAGGATGGATAATGAGAACCTTCAAAACTAGGGAGGCCAAGCCCATGATGACACTCTTCAGGTCACTTGTTCTATCTAGGATGGAATATTGCTGCACACTAATAGCACCTTTCAAGGCAGGTGAAATTGCCGACCTAGAAAATGTACAGAGAACCTTCACAGCGCACATAACAGAGATAACACACCTCAATTACTGGGAGCACTTGAGGTTCCTGAACCTGTATTCCCTGGAACGCAGGCGGAAGAGATACATGATTATATACACCTGGAAAATCCTAGAGGGACTAATACCGAACTTCCACACAAAAATCACTCACTACGAAAGCAAAAGACTTGGCAGACGATGCAACATCCCCCCAATGAAAAGCAGGGGTGTCACTAGCACGTTAAGAGACCATACAATAAGTGTCAGGGGCCCGAGACTGTTCAACTGCCTCCCAGCATACGTAAAAGGGATTACCAACAGACCCCTGGCAGTCTTCAAGCTGACACTGGACAAGCAC
Organism: Cherax quadricarinatus; assembly: GCF_038502225.1. NCBI lineage: Eukaryota > Metazoa > Arthropoda > Malacostraca > Decapoda > Parastacidae > Cherax > Cherax quadricarinatus. Next base: position 84,068 of record NW_027195474.1, read on the forward strand.
CTAAAGTCAGTTCCTGACCAGCCGGACTGTGGCTCGTATGCTGGTTTGCATGCAGCCAGCAGCAACAGCCTGGTTGATCAGGCTCTGATCCACCAGGAGGCCTGGTCACAGACCGGGCCGCAAGGGGCGTTGACCCCCGGAACTCCCTCCAGGTAAACTCCAGGTAAACAGGCAAATGCAATGTTCACACCTTTCACAGACAGAGACCCACATAAAGGACCACTTCGACAACAAAATATGGATCCCAGTTTACAACCTATACAGATTTAACAGAGTCAACAGGCAAAAGGTATATCTGGGGGGGGAAAGAGGGGGGGAATTGGCCTGTATATTGCACAGTCACTTGGTTGCACATAACTGCTTAATGCCTCAAATGATGTAGTAGTGTAACTTTTAACAGTAAATATCAAAAAACATAATTAGTCATTGTGGTAGCCTACAAGCCTCAAGATGCAACGTCCCAGCAATTCCAAAAACAGCTGTCTGAATTTGACCACTATCTGCAAATTTTGCCACCTCCAGCCCCAAACTTCTTCCTCCTACGGGATTTCAACTTCAGGCACCTAAAATGGAGAAATATAGCAAATAATGATGTTACAGTGATAACAATAACAGGAACCTCTGACAACAACTCACACACACACGACCTCTTAAATCTCTGGACAATGCATTAAACCTCATCTTCCCTAAAAATTATCATCTGATACAAAATGTCAACGTATCAAAAACAATATACTCGCATCGCAACACAATCGAGCCCCAGACCGACAAAATGACATTAGTCACGAGGGAGCCTTCACCAAATTCAACTTCAATAACAATAACATAAAGTGGGACCAAGTAAACAAAGTCCTAAACAATATAAGCTGAGAAAATAAGCTAAGCAACACAGACCCAAACTTATGCCTACGACAGATTAACTAGGAGGCACTCGATGTATACTCGACGCTTATTCCTTTAACAAAAAGGAGGAGTATGTGTAAAATACAAAGAGACAGGCACTCCCTTTGCAGGCGACGAAAAAGAATAAAATAACGGCTAAGAGAGGCCAATGTATCTGAAATGCGTTGGGACTCACTTGTCAGACATATAGCAAACGTCCAACTTAAGCAAAATAAATATTATACGAGTCAGGAATCACAGCAACAACTAAAAGACGTCCGTGAAATCGAAAGAAACCCAAACTATCTCTTTCCTTATGCCAAATCAAAGTCGACAGCAACGTCCATTATTGGGCCCCTACTTAACCGAGACCAGTCCTACACAGACGACAGCGATGAAATGACTCGGCTACTCGAGTCCCAATATGACTAGTCACTTTTTAGCGAGCCAATAACCAGACTCAGAGTCCAAGATCAAAATGATTTTTTATGAGTAAAAAAATTTGCTTAACACAAGCCTATCTATTTGAAATTATCCTAACGCCAAATGACTTCAAACAGGCAATAAACGACATGCCCATGTACTCTGCCCCAGGGCCAGACTCGTGCAACCCCATCTTCGTCGACAACTGCAAGAAGCACCCATCACGAGATTTTACCACCCTATGGAGAGGAAGCATGGACACGGGGGTCATCCCACAGTTACTAAAAACAACAGACATAGCCCCACTCCACAAAGGAGGAAGTAAAGCAATAGCAAACAACTACAAACCCATACCACTAACATCCCATATCATACAAATCTTTCAAAGAGTCCTAACAAGCAACATCGCCACCCATCACTTACACAACCTAGGGCAACGTGGGTTTACAGCAACAGTTTGCTCCTGTCTGTCTCAGCTACTGGTTCACTACAACAAGATCCTAGATTCACTACAAGACAAAAACATTGCACATGTAATATATACAGACTTTGCAAAAGCCTTCGACGAGCGTGACCGTGGCGTAATACTGCACAAAATGCGTGCTAAAGGAATAACGCGAAAAGTGCGTAGATGGATCTACAGACATAACACAGACAGTACTAGTCAACGGAGTAGAGGTGAGGCAGTAACGGCAAAAAGCTCTGTTCCGCAAGCCACAGTACTCGCTCCCGTTGTCGTATCTGATATAGACAGGGATGTAAGCCACAGCACCATGTCTTCCTTTGCACATGACACCTAAATCTGCACGACAGTGTCTTCCTTTGCATACACTGCAAGACTCCAGGTGGACATCGACCAAACCTTTCAGTGGGCTGCAAAAAATAATGTCGAGTTCAACAATGACATTTTTCAATTACTCCAATATGTTAAACAGGAGGAAATTAAAAGTACATCAGAGTACAAAACAAATTCCTTCCACAAAATAGAGCAAAAAACCAACGTCAAAGACCCGGGAGTGATCGTGTCGGACGATCTCGCCTTCGAGGACCGTAATGCTGTATCAATCGCATCTGCTACAAAAATGACACTATGGATAATGACAACCTTCAAAACTAGAGATGCCAAGCCCATGATGACACTCTTCACATCACTTGTCCTATCTAGGCTGGAATATTGCTGCACACTAACAAACAGCACCGGTGCTTTCAAGGCGGGTCAAATTGCTGACCTACAAAACGTAAACAGAACCTCCACGGCACACATAACAGAGATAAAACACCTCAATTACTGGGAGTGCTTCAAGTTCCTGAACGTTTGTACTCCCTGGAACACAGGCGGGAGAGATGCATCGTTATATACGCCTGCAAAATCCTAGAGGGACCGGTACCAAACTTACACGTGAAAATCACTCGCGACGAAAGCAGACGATGCGACATCCCCCCAATGAAAAGCAGGGGTGTCACTAGCACATTAAGACACAATACAACAAGTGTCAGGGGCCCAAGACTTTTCAACTGCCTCCCAGCATACATGTATACAAATAGACCCCTGGCTGTCTACAAGCAGGCACTGGACGAGCACCTAAAATCGGTACCCGACCAGCCGGGCTGTGGCTCGTACGCTGGATTGCGTGCAGCCACTGCTAACGGCCTGGTTCGTCAGGCTCGGATCCACCGCGAGGCCTGGTCACACACCGGGCCGCGGGGGCGTTGACCCACACAACTCTCTCCGGGTAAACTCGAGGTAACAAGAGGCTAATGACTGACAAGCCAACTCCCTTAATTATGCTCAATTTTCTTCCATTTTGGGCATACGCCAATGACCATTTTTCAATCGTACGTTACGTTACCAAACTTTCAATACCAAAATCAGACAAACAAACAACCTCCCTTGACACCCACTCACATCACAAAATTTCCCTCACATCCACAGACAAAAAATCTACCGACCAACTGCACATAACTGTAAAGACTCGTACGAGGATGCACTCCAAACTAAAGGTTCCACTGTATGTACCTCATTTACCTTTTACATAAATTAAAAAATACTGCAACATTTCCACAACTTACAATGACAACACTCAAACTTTCCAGATTTACACACTCACAATACTAGAACACTTTCCACAAACAAAAAATATTGAAAATAACTTCGACACCAAACAAAATATAACATTTTCATACAATTATTCAAAATGAAAATTTATTGACATTTTTTAATGCTTTAAATTCTTCAACACTGTAATCAACACGACTCAAGCTACACTTCATCACGACCACACTGAAACAATATTAGCCTCTAAATTTTTATTATTATAATCAAACAAAAAAATGCTAAACCACAACGGCTATACAGCACCGCAGGGCAGGAAAGAAAACGAAAGTATAGGGCGGCAAAATGACAATTGGACGATTAAAAAGTTAGAGAAAACAGCAGGGCAGGGGATACTGCAAGGGAAAAGCATAGCAAGAGATTGAGGTACAAAGGGCAAAAAAAAGTGCTATTATTATCATCATCATGAGTTCCTGGACAAAGTCGGTTCTTGTGAAAAAGTCAATGACACAGTCAAAATGAAATGAGGCTCCATCACCAACGAGGCAAGGTAAAGAGAGAGTAGCAGAGCAAACACAACGTTGACAGCAGTAACGCGCCTCTCCGTAAGATATCCATCAGTAAGACTAGTGTGGCCAATGCAAACGCATAAGAGAGACTACTCTCGACACTGACGACCAGTCGTGGAAAACGAGTGAATGGTTAAACAGCTAGAGTTTAGTAGTTGACCTATATTCAGCTGACCAGAGTACAGTGAGAGAATCATAGCAGAAAAAGCCAAATCTACCTATAAAACTCAAGAAAAGTCAGGTTGTATGTGGCGTTTACTTCCCTCAGTGCTTTTCAAAATGGCTGAGAAAGCAGACCAGGTCACAAGTCAACAACACGACACAACCCCCAATAAATAGAATTGACGGGGATTTCGACAGATAAAACTGTTGATTAACCCTTTGAGGGTTTTGTTCATACTATTACGTCTTACACATAGGGGTTTTTGACGTACTAGTACGCATAAATTCTAGCGGCCTCAAATCTAGTGGGAGAAAGCTGGTAGGCCTTCGTATGAAAGAATGGGTCTATGTGGTCAGTGTGCACAGTCTAAAAAAAATCCTGCAGCACACAGTGCATAATGAGAAAAAAAAAATTTGACCATTTTTTTGGAATAAATCAGCAATTTTGCAGTGTATTTTCGTATGGTATTTATTGTTGTATTCTAGTTTTCTTGGTCTCATTTTATAGAATGGAAGACATATTACAGAAATTGAGATGATTTTGACTGGTTTTACAATGAAAGGTGCCTTGAAATTGACCTCAAAGTAGCAGAAATGTTCGATTTTTACCAAACTTCAAAAGTAAACAAATCGTGCCAAGCGTGCAATACACGTCAACTGGTGAGTCTAATATTCTTTCACAAGTACACCAATAATATTTATACCATTTTTTACACTAATGCAGTAGTATGCATAACAGTAAATCTTATATTTTTTGTGAGAATAAAAATTCAAAGTGGAAAGCAAAAGAATATAAGAGGGGCCTTGAGACATGACTAATGACTAGAGGAAATGTCATTTTAGTGCCAGGAATGTCTTTCTTGTTTATTCTGGACCCTATTCGGAAATTGGCATCTTTTGAAATTTGTGTGAAATTGGCAAAATTGCTAAATTCTGACCACTGTACTGAATAGTTGAGTTTCATAAATGGGTGCTTTCTTGCACCCATTCGATAGAAAAAATGGAGTTCTAGTGAAATATTCATGTCTTTTGTCGACTAGTACAGTGAAATTGGCCGAAAATGGGGCTCAAAGTGGGCAAAATCGCTGATGCGTAAACATCGCCGAGACCGCTAACTTTGCGAGAGCATAATTCCGTAAGTTTTCTATCGAATTTCAAACTTTTGGTGTCTTTATGATCGGGAAAAGATTCTCTATCTTTTCATAAGAGAAAATAATTTTTTTTTTTTAAATTTGGCCAACCCTGAGAACGAGTTTCGGAGAGGGCCTGTCAACCCTCAAAGGGTTAAAACTCTCGGGTCATGCACTGGCCCGGATAACATCCCATACAAGTTCCTAAAAGATAGTGCTTCTGAACTGTCAATCCCTATTACTCACATAATAAATCTGTCAATCAACACTAATACCGTACCAGAGGGGTTCAAGGAGGCCAGAGTTACTCCTATCTTCAAGAAAAATAGTAGGTCTGATGTAAGCAACTATAGGCCTGTTAGTATACTCAGTATAATATCCAAAATTCTAGAGAGGGCGGTGTACTGTCAAGTAGCTAAGTACCTTAATGACAACAACATTCTCCGTAGCTACCAATCGGGCTTCACAACATCTTACTCAACCGACACCTCCCTAATTAATCTGATGGATTACCTGAGAACTGAAATGTCAATGGGGAACCTCATAGGTACAGTAAACCTAGACCTGCAAAAGGCCTTCGATACTGTCAACCACAATATATTATGTAAGAAACTTCAAGCTACTGGTATAAGTTCTGTAGACTGGTTTAAGTCCTACCTTAGTAACAGGAGACAAACTGTTAAAATCAAAAAAACAAAATCAGAACTGATAGCGTTTCGAGTTCCCCGAAGTAGCATTCTGGGTCCCTTATTATTCTTATACTATGTCAATTACATGCCTATCAGTGTCAAGTGCAAACTCCTACTGTATGAAGATGACAGTGCTCTGTTCATGTCAGGTAAAGACCCACAAGATATAGCTAATGTATTAACACTGCAACTGGAGTCCTGCAGCAAATGGTTAGTAGACAAAAAACTATCATTGCACCTCGGCAAAACTGACGCCATTCTCTTTGGCACGAAACAAAAAGTGAGAAGCGTAAATAATTTTAACGTCCGTGGGGAGCCCATCAGTTTGATTTCATCAGTAAAATATCTGGGAATCCCCTTCGACCCATGCATGTCAGGAGAATTGATAGGGAAGAGTATAGTAAAGAAAGCGAATGCCAGAAAAAAGTTCCTCTATAGACAAGCACAGTGTCTACCTACTGAGGCTCACAGTACCCTATGTCTAGCCCTTATATAGTGTCATATGGATTACACTTGCTCTTCATGGTACTCTGCCTTGACAAAAAAACTGAAAGATAGACTGCAAATCACCCAGAACAAAATTGTAAGATTCATCCTAGACCTGGATCCAAGAGAGCAAGTAGGACAGAATGAATTACAGCAGTTGGATATGTTGAATATTAAAGACAGAGTTAAAAATCTGAAGCTAAATCATGTTTATAAAATTGCTCACAAACAGTGTCCAAAATATCGTGCTGTCAATTTTGTCAAAGTTGGGAACCAAAGAAATCATAGTACTAAGGGGAGAGAGCACAACTTTGTAGTATACACAGTCAGTGGCCAGGCTTTAAACACCTTTTATTGTACAGCAATAAAGGAATGGAACAGACTGCCAACACATTTCAAAGCCAGTCATAGCATGAACCAGTTCAAGAAGAGTGCCAAAAGGTGTCTGATTAATGTAGCTACAGAAAGGGAGGGGAATGATTTTTTATTTTTTAGCTAACACAAGTGTAATTTTATAGGTAGTAGGTTGGTAGACAACAACCGCCCAGGGAGGTACTACCGTCCTGCCAAGTGAATGTAAAACGGAAGCCTGTAATTGTTTTACATGATGGTAGGATTGCTGGTGTCTTTTTTTTTCTGTCTCATAAACATGCAAGATTTCAGGTATGTCTTGCTAATTCTACTTACACTTAGGTCACACTACACATACATGTACAAGCACATATATACACACCCCTTTCGGTTTTCTTCTATTTTCTTTCTAGTTCTTGTTCTTGTTTATTTCCTCTTATCTCCATGTGGAAGTAGAACAGAATTCTTCCTCCGTAAGCCATGCGTGTTGTAAGAGGCGACTAAAATGCCGGGAGCAAGGAGCTAGTAACCCCTTCTCCTGTATATACTACTAAATGTAAAAGGAGAAACTTTCCTTTTTCCTTTTGGGCCACCCCGCCTTGGTGGGATACGGCCGGTGTGTTGAAAGAAAGAAAGAAGTGTAATTTTACCTTATTCCTAGTAATGATCCTCATATTGTAGACAGTCTTAATGACCCTCGTGTAGTAGATGGTCTTCTAGTATATTAATAAGATGTTATCTTCATTATACAATAATAAGAATCTATTATAACCTTTATATTATAATAATAAGGTAAAAGAACCCCCATGGAAATAAGTCATTGTCTGACTTTTTTGGGTTAGCCTAGGTTCTTTGCACATATGCTGCTATGTATGATAATCTATGTAACAGTATTTGTGTATGCCTGAATAAACTTATGTACTTACTTACAACACGACGACGGCCAATACCCTATACTTGGTTTAATACGACACAGTTTGTTATTCGACAGAGCACGCCAACGTTCTTGTCGATGGGTGTCAAGGTCAATAGCTATAACAGTAAAATAATCCACGAACGCAACACCTCTATATCAAGGATGGAAATAAATGGTATAAAATACCGACACAATGAAAATATAAACACAAATGCAGTATAATTCCAGCCAGCGATTTCATCGACCTTGTTGAACTATGTGTTGGCTTTACGTGTTTCTCTTTCGAAAATCACCTCTTTCAGCAGACTTTTCGACTACCCATGGGTTCGCCACTCAGTGCAGTCCTGGCGAACCTATACATGCAACATCTAGAAGCCGAACGTTTCTCCACTATTATTCCTTCGTCTGTCACCTGGCTCCGTTATGTTGACGACATTCTCCTCATAACTCCTAAATGCTTCAACGTTCAAGCTCTCCAAGACGAGCTCAACCAGGTCGAGCCTTCAATCCAGTTCACACTTGAAGAAGAAGTCGACAACACTCTTCCTTTCCTTGATGTTCTGCTCTGCAAAGCTGACCGCGAACTTCGTTTTAAAGTCTATCGAAAACCCACCAACCAAAACGATCTTCTCCACTTCTACTCTCACCACGACACCAAAACCAAACGTGGTATAATTATAGGCTTCTTCCTACGTGCACTCAGAATCTGCAGCAATGAGTTCCTTGAGGAAGAATGCACTATAATTGAACAAGTATTTTCTAAACTCCACTA
>NW_027195474.1:97500-180484 GCF_038502225.1 Cherax quadricarinatus
AATGGTGAAACCAATTAAAATCAAATTTATTTTTGTACTATATTTTCCATTCTATCACACGAGACCAAATAAAACGTGAATACAACCTTAAAGCCGTACGAAAATAGACCGCTAAAAGGGAAAGCCAATGGCTGACAACTCCGTTATTTACGGTCCAATTTCTTTCATTTTTGGCGTACGTTAAGGAGCCTCTTTTCGTCGTACGTTGCCCGAGTTTCGATAACGTATTCCGACAAATGACCGAGATCCAATTCCCTACGTCGAGAGCGAGAGCCCCCTCACCAGTGTCAATTAACCTCCCCCGAGGCCCACTCGCGTCTGTAAGCCAACAATCGACCGAGCGCCTGCTCGTATCTGCAAAAACTCGCACGTGGGTGCAATCCAGAGTAGAGGTTCCGCTGCACTTTTAACAACCCGCACCTTCTAATCTCCGACCTACAAACTCTTGGCATAATATTCACTCCTCACATTTCTCTCACACACAACAACAATAACAATAACATTTCCACTGTCTGTCCCCAGTCTCCTCCTTGCTACAACATTTACAATCCATGCTTCACACCCATATAGGAGCATTGGTACTACTATACTCTCACACATTCTCTTCTTTGCTTCCATGTAAAATGTCCTTTGTCACAACCCACTTCCCCCCCCTTTGTTAATTTTATGGTTCACTCCAATATTAAATCCAAACTTTCATTAACTAAATATTTTATTACCCATATCTGTATAAATTACTAAATTTAAAAAGACAAACTTTTGTTTTTCTTTTTGGGCCACCCTGCCTTGGTGGGATACAGCCAGTTTGAAAAAAAAAAAAATAAATAAATAAAAATATCACCTTGTTCTTTCCTCTCAACACACTTCAAATGAACACAACTAAAAATGCTACAAAAAAATTTATTCAAATTAACATTTAATAATTGTGCACAAAAATATGGACCGTAAAAATACGACGTTTTATGTAGTTCCGCCGTCGCAGTCCAACGGTGCATGAACCGCTGTATGGCCTCTCCTCGCTCGCCGACATACTCGTTTACTGACGACTCGCAGTTGCGACGGGCTGTCCGAGTCGGTGTCGCGTGCCCTACGATGACTCGGTTTGCAGAGACGGGAGGCGGGTCATCTCGACGTTGACCGTCTCGATCTTCTTACGGCCGCTCGATACGCTAGCTGTTAAATTCTCCGAGACTATGTACTGTTACAAATTTGCATACTTGATTGTGCGCCCCATACTACAAGATATAAATGCAACAACACTTGAAACAATCAAATAGAAAAATAACAATGCAAGTTCATTGTAAATTGGTTAGTGATGGACTTCATTATCGAGCAAACTCCAATAAAATTCTACTTAATCGTGCACCCCATAATACAAGATAAAAGTGCACCAGCACTAACAACAGAAAATGTATACAAAAATACAAGAAATACAAAACAACTTCACAATACAAACTTTAGCTCTTGTGTTCATCTGTGTTTAAATTCTCAGTCTCTCGTGGCAGTTTAATTATGAAATGAATAAACTCGGCCGATCGTGACGACACTAACAGATGTGTCGTTGGGGGGGGGGGGCCCAGTGACACCATTTAGGGAGTGAAACCAAAGAGCCTCTAAAGAAGGTGACACTAAGAACATAAGGAGGAACACTGCAGCAGGCCTACTGGCCCATACTAAGCAGTGCTGCAGCAACATAAGAGAAAAATCCTTTGTTTCTATAGGCTATTATAGGGAAAATCAACGATGCCGTATGATAAACTACGATAAATCGATAATTTTATTTGTGACGTTTTGGAAAAACCCTTAATCGCCCTGGCATCACTATGATCAGTCATCAGTGACGTTACATACTGTGTCTGCTGCACCGCCCACCAGTGAGTTTGGTCCAGGTGGTGTATATGTGGCTGGATTAAACAGACAAAAGGTCAGGTAATTATCACATTTTGACCTTTACTTTTGCTTGAATGTTAAAATGGTATACAATACCGACAGGTTGGTAGATAAGACACATAGGCAACTTTATTCCAAAATAAAGTTGCCTAAATGTTGCCTTTACTTTTGCTTATTAGTGATATCAGTCATGTTCGTGAATCAAGATATATGAACGGGTGAGAACTGACATTCACGAAATGATGAAATAACCGTGGTACGTAAGAACGTAAGAATGGAGGAACACTGCAGAAGGCCTACTGGACCATACAAGGCAGGTCCTTATCAAAACTATCCCTACCCAAAACTTTCCCACCACATGTATAAGAACATAAGAACAATTACAACTACTACCACCTCTACTTGTACCACACCTCACTCAAAGCCTATATATACCCTCTGTGTCCATGTATTGTTTGCATCAGCTTGACAAAGTTCCTGGAAAGTGAAACGTTGCCCCTCTCTACTTTGTATTGGACTGAAGAAGCCATTGTGTAGCAAAATGTTTCCTTAATAAATATTCCCATATGTTGCATAAGTGTCTCAATCTTCAACTTGTCAGTTTTCAAACCATTTATCACAGTAGTGAATGTATATGCCACTGTACATAGGCTTGTGCTACATGAAAAAACCAAAACCTGTATCTGAGAGGTGGACATTAACATCAAGGAAAGGAAACAAGGAATAAGATTCCCACTTAAGACACATAAGAAAAGAGGAACACTGCAGCAGACCTGTTGGCCCACTTTGTATTGTACTGATGAAGCCACACAGTGGCTACAGTCATGAGGCCAAAGAGCAAAGATGTCATCTACATACACCACTTTCCTTGTATGAGTGAATATCAAAATGGTATACAATACCGACAGGTTGGTATGTAAGACACATAGGCAACAGTTAGGCAACTTTATTCCGAAACGTTTTGCCTACACAGTAGGCTTCTTCAGTTCTTCAGTCGAGTGCATCTTAGACAGGGATGTTTAATGTCACCAAGGTTCTTTAATACATTTATAGATGGGGTTGTAAAACAAGTAAATGCTAGGGTGTTCAGGAGAGGGGGTGGGATTAAATTATGGGGAATCAAATACAAAATGGGAACTGACATAGTAGTTACTTTTTGCCAATGATACTGTGCTTATAGGAGATTCTAAACAGAAGTTGCAAAGGTTACTGGACAGGCTTGGGAGTGTGTGTAAAGGTGCAAAGTTGAAAGTGAACATAGAAAAGAGTAAAGTAATTTTTTTTATTTTTTTTTATTATCACACTGGCTGATTCCCACCAAGGCAGGGTGGCCCGAAAAAGAAAAACTTTCACCATCATTCACTCCATCACTGTCTTGCCAGAAGGGTGCTTTACACTACAGTTTTTAAACTGCAACATTAACACCCCTCCTTCAGAGTGCAGGCACTGTACTTCCCATCTCCAGGACTCAAGTCCGGCCTGCCGGTTTCCCTGAACCCCTTCATAAATGTTACTTTGCTCACACTCCAACATCACGTCAAGTATTAAAAACCATTCGTCTCCATTCACTCCTATCAAACACGCTCACGCACGCCTGCTGGAAGTCCAAGCCCCTCGCACACAAAACCTCCTTTACCCCCTCCCTCCAACCTTTCCTAGGCCGACCCTTACCCCGCCTTCCTTCCACTACAGACTGATAAACTCTTCAAGTCATTCTGTTTCGCTCCATTCTCTCTACATGTCCGAACCACCTCAACAACCCTTCCTCAGCCCTCTGGACAACAGTTTTGGTAATCCCGCACCTCCTCCTAACTTCCAAACTACGAATTCTCTGCATTATATTCACACCACACATTGCCCTCAGACATGACATCTCCACTGCCTCCAGCCTTCTCCTCGCTGCAACATTCATCACCCATGCTTCACACCCATATAAGAGTGTTGGTAAAACTATACTCTCATACATTCCCCTCTTTGCCTCCAAGGACAAAGTTCTTTCTCCCCACAGACTCCTAAGTGCACCACTCACCCTTTTCCCCTCATCAATTCTGATTCACCTCATCCTTCATAGACCCATCTGCTGACACGTCCACTCCCAAATATCTGAATACATTCACTTCCTCCATACTCTATCCCTCCAATCTGATATCCAATCTTTCATCACCTAATATTTTTGTTATCCTCATAACCTTACTCTTTCCTGTAGTATTCACTTTTAATTTTCTTCTTTTGCACACCCTACCAAATTCATCCACCAATCTCTGCAACTTCTCTTCAGAATCTCCCAAGAGCACAGTGTCATCAGCAAAGAGCAGCTGTGACAACTCCCACTTTATGTGTGATTCTTTATCTTTTAACTCCACGCCTCTTGTCAAGACCCTCGCATTTACTTCTCTTACAACCCCATCTATAAATATATTAAACAACCACGGTGACATCACACATCCTTGTCTAAGGCCTACTTTTACTGGGAAATAATTTCCCTCTTTCCTATGTACTTTAACTTGAGCCTCACTATCCTCGTAAAAACTCTTCACTGCTTTCAGTAACCTACCTCCTACACCATACACCTGCAACATCTGCCACATTGCCTCCCTATCCACCCTGTCATACGCCTTTTCCAAATCCATAAATGCCACAAAGACCTCTTTAGCCTTATCTAAATACTGTTCACTTATATGTTTCACTGTAAACACCTGGTCCACACACCCCCTACCTTTCCTAAAACCTCCTTGCTCATCTGCTATCCTATTCTCAGTCTTACTTTTAATTCTTTCAATAATAACTCTACCATACACTTTACCAGGTATACTCAACACACTTATCCCCCTATAATTTTTGCACTCTCTTTTGTCCCCTTTGCCTTTATACAAAGGAACTATGTATGCTCTCTGCCAATCCCTAGGTACCTTACCCTCTTCCATACATTTATTAAATAATTGCACCAACCACTCCAAAACTATATCCCCACCTGCTTTTAACATTTCTATCTTTATCCCATCAATCCCGGCTGCCTTACCCCCTTTCATTTTACCTACTGCCTCACAAACTTCCCCCACACTCACAACTGGCTCTTCCTCACTCCTACAAGATGTTATTCCTCCTTGCCCTATACACGAAATCACAGCTTCCCTATCTTCATCAACATTTAACAATTCCTCAAAATATTCCCTCCATTATCCCAATACCTCTAACTCTCCATTTAATAACTCTCCTCTCCTATTTTTAACTGACAAATCCATTTGTTCTCTAGGCTTCCTTAACTTGTTAATCTCACTCCAAAACTTTTTCTTATTTTCAACAAAATTTGTTGATAACATCTCACCCACTCTCTCATTTGCTCTCTTTTTACATTGCTTCACCACTCTCTTAACCTCTCTCTTTTTCTCTATATACTCTTCCCTCCTTGCATCACTTCTACTTTGTAAAAACTTCTCATATGCTAACTTTTTCTCCCTTACTACTCTCTTTACATCATCATTCCACCAATCACTCCTCTTCCCTCCCGCACCCACCCTCCTGTAACCACAAACTTCTGCTGAACACTCTAACACTACATTTTTAAACCTACCCCATACCTCTTCGACCCCATTGCCTATGCTCTCATTAGCCCATCTATCCTCCAATAGCTGTTTATATCTTACCCTAACTGCCTCCTCTTTTAGTTTATAAACCTTCACCTCTCTCTTCCCTGATGCTTCTATTCTCCTTGTATCCCATCTACCTTTTACTCTCAGTGTAACTACAACTAGAAAGTGATCTGATATATCTGTGGCCCCTCTATAAACATGTACATCCTGAAGTCTACTCAACAGTCTTTTATCTACCAATACATAATCCAACAAACTACTGTCATTTTGCCCTACATCATATCTTGTATACTTATTTATCCTCTTTTTCTTAAAATATGTATTACCTATAACTAAACCCCTTTCTATACAAAGTTCAATCAAAGGGCTCCCATTATCATTTACACCTGGCACCCCAAACTTACCTACCACACCCTCTCTAAAAGTTTCTCCTACTTTAGCATTCAGGTCCCCTACCATAATTACTCTCTCACTTGGTTCAAAGGCTCCTATACATTCACTTAACATCTCCCAAAATCTCTCTCTCTCCTCTGCATTCCTCTCTTCTCCAGGTGCATACACGCTTATTATGACCCACTTCTCGCATCCAACCTTTACTTTAATCCACATAATTCTTGCATTTACACATTCATATTCTCTTTTCTCCTTCCATAACTGATCATTTAACATTACTGCTACCCCTTCCTTTGCTCTAACTCTCTCAGATACTCCAGATTTAATCCCATTTATTTCCCCCCACCGAAACTCCCCTACCCCCTTCAGCTTTGTTTCGCTTAGGGCCAGGACATCCAACTTCTTTTCATTCATAACATCAGCAATCATCTGTTTCTTGTCATCTGCATTACATCCATGCACATTCAAGCATCCCAGTTTTATAAAGTTTTTCTTCTTCTCTTTTTTAGTAAATGTCTACAGGAGAAGGGGTTACTAGCCCATTGCTCCCAGCATTTTAGTCGCCTCATACGACACGCATGGATTACGGAGGAAAGATTCTTTTCCACTTCCCCATATACAATAGAAGAAATAAAGAAGAACAAGAGCTATGTAGAAAAAGGAGAAAAACCTAGATGTATGTAGTATATATATATGCATGTGCATGTCTGTGAAGTGTGACCAAAGTGTAAGTTGGAGTAGCAAGATATCCCTGTTATCTAGCATGTTTATGAGACAGAAAAAGACACCAGTGTAGACAGCCTGTACTGTCTGCACAGACAGCCCATGCTGTCTGCCAGCTTAGTTCATATTTCGCGCCACTCAGGTGCTGCCCTCTGTAGCCAGGCCTCTAGGTAGGCACGCCAGCCTGCCGGCCCATGCCTCTCCCTCACTCACACAGCGGCCTAGCAGGAAGATACAGGTACTCCCAGCTCTCTCTCGTGGGCATGGCCCTCCCGGGCCATGGGCACACACACACAAGCCTGTGTAACCCACTACGACTTAACAATAAAGTAATCAGCCTCCGAAGAAGTGTATCATTCACACCCCGCTTACAGTCCACCAAATAACCTCGTTACCAGCAAAGTAAAGTAATGAGGGCATCAAATGATTTACATGAAGAAAAATTGGACGTTAAATTGGGGAGGAGTATGGAAGAAGTGAATCTTTTCAGATATTTGGGAGTTGACACATTAGCGCATGAATTTAGGAATGATGAGGTTAATCGTAGAATTGATAAACGAAAAAAGGCGAGTGGTGCACCGACGAGTACGTGGAGACAAAAAATGTCATCGACGGAGGCAAAGAAGGGACTGTATGAAATTATAGTGTGTAGTACCAACACTCTTATATGGGTGTGAAGCTTGGGTTGTAAATGCTGCAGCGAGGAGGCAGTTGGAGGCAGTCGACATGTCCTGTCTAAAAGTAATGTGTGGTGTGAATATTATGCAGAAAATTCAGAGTGTGGAAATTACGACAAAGTGTGGAGTTAATAAAAGTATTACTCAGAGGGCTGAAGAAGGATTGTTAAGGTGGTTTGGTCATTTAGGGAGAATGCTTCAAAGTAGAATGACATGGAGAGCATATAAATCTGTAGGAGAAGGAAGGCATGGTAGAGGTCGTCCTCGAAAAGGTTGGAGGGAGGGGGGTAAAGGAGGCTTTCTGGGCGAGGGGCTTGGACTTCCGGTGAGCGTGCGTGGGCGTGTTAGACACGAGTGAATGGAGATGAATGGTACTTGGAACCTGACGAGCTGTTTGTTATAGTGCGAGCAGGGTAATATTTACTGAAGGGATTTGGGGTAACCGGTTGTTTTTATATAGCCAGACTTGAGTCCTGGAAAGGGCAAGTACAATGCCTGCACTTTAAAGGACAGGTGGTTTGGGATATTAGCAGTTTGGAGGGATATGTTGTGTATCTTTATACATATATGCTTCTAAGCTGTTGTATTCTGAGCACCTCTGCAAAAACAGTGATTATGTGTGAGTGAGCTCAGTGTTGAATGATGATCAAAATATTTTCTTTTTTGTGGATTTTCTTTCTCTTTTGGGTCGCCCTGTCTCAGTGGGAGACGGCCGACTTGTTGAAAAAAAAAAAACATTAATAATCACTCTGGAGTGATTTAAATGTGAGCTACCAAACCTGTACAAAATATGTATGACATTAAAACCACTCCTCAGCAATTAATATTTTTATGATTATCACTAATATTATTAGTAGTACACTGTAGCATTATTTTATTATTATTATGAGGATTTTAAGCCATACGAGAACTTGGGATGTGGAAACGGGCAGTGCAGCGTCTCGGTGTCAAATATCTCGGTCTCCTTCCTACAGCCACTCCGTACATTAGCTTTCACTGTCTCCAAGACTACACATACTTGTACAAAAGTCCACTTTATATGCATCCCATAATACAAGATGTCAGCAAAAAAGAACATCTTGACTTCACCTCAAGCAAGTGCCAAGAAACAAAGACTCTCGAGCTCGAGGTGAAAATGAAGATTATAGACGAGTATGAAGCTGGTTAGAAATTACAAGTGATAGCCAATGACTTGAAGCTGGGACATTCTACCATTCCCACTATCTTGAAGGATAGAGATAGAGTGAAAGAGGCAGTGAAACCATCGACGGGATTTCCAGCCGTAATAACTGGGCAACGGAAGAGTGATAGAGACGCCCGAATGAATAAAAACTGACATGTGTGGAGAAGTATTAGAGGGCATGCTAGGCTCCATGAGAGAGAGAGGGACAAGGCACCAGCAATTTCTCTCAGTAACTCATGCTTCACCATCATGTACAAATGTGTAAGCTCACAGCACTATAAAATATTGTATAATTATACTATTATCATCGATAAACATTATCTACCCATCATAGGTATAACATAAATAATTTACAAGCATGATAAAGACATCCAAATGAATAAAAACTGTCATTACATAGAGAGGTATTGAAGGTTAGAAAACCAGGATAAAAACAAAATAACATTCACCATAACAAAAAACATTACACACCTCGAGGGTTGCAATACAAACTCACTCTTACCCTATGCAAAGACTGAAAAAGTGCATTTTTCTCAAATAAATTATTTTCCCACGCAATTGGCCATACACACATCTCCTGGAATATCTTGGAAGTATGTAAATCGTCGACCTATTTCGCATTGTATTACCGTCAATAAAAACGGATTGAGAGGAATTTCCCGGCAAACGTAAAACTGGACATTTCAATTTTGGGCAGTGACATTTTTCAAGTGTCAGTGAGGGGCGATTCCTCGATTGGGGACAAATCGTTTACCGACAGGGTCTTGGGCCCTTGACTTTGCCGTTACTCGGTCGTTAATTGAGGAGAAGCTGTATTAAAAATACACCTACCGTCCGACTTACGACCTGCTCGACTTACGACCACTCGACTTACAACCGTGTTTTTTATGCCAAATTTCTGGGAAATAAACCACTATTTGTGTTGTACACAGTGTTTATCCAAAACCTTACAGTATAAAATACAGTACTAACAGCATAAAAAGTAAAGTAAAACATGAAATACCAAAATAAAACAATAAAATAAAGTCATTACAAAAATGTTTTGTTGATATTCAGTAGTAAAGTTCGACTTACGACCATTTCGACTTACGACCGGTTTCTCAGAACCAAACTCGGTCGTAAGTCGGATGGTAGGTGTATACACCAGACTTGTAAGGTCAAAGTGCTTATTACCTGTAGAAATACAAAAAAATACTTGATATTTCTGGTTTCTTCTCACCTCTTCCCAAGCTTGATAAACACCCCTGAAGCTGGCTGGCTGGCTGCTTGACGCTGTGGAAAGTGCCGCGGTTACCGTGAAGAAAGAAGATGCCTCGCTTCTCTGCTGCCTTGCATACGCTCGTGTACGTGCATTAGTCGTGACCAAGATTGTATTCGCATCCATAAACGTACAACTTGTCTGAAAAAAATGTGAATCTGACAAACTACAACATCTATAATTAACATTTTACAGAACAGTAATTTTTCAATGAGAGCAAAAATTCAAATGTTATATAAACTGGATTTTATGTTTCAATGGACAGGTGGGGGAGTTATGGTTTGGATAGACATTCACTCTGTCAAGTACCAGACAGCCCCACTTATACATCAGGTTAGGTTCCAGGCTACTGCTGTAAAACAAAAATATCTGTAAAACCATAGTCCTTTTTTTTTTTTTACTTTCAAATGCATATAAAACCCTGACAACATGTCTATACTATCATATATTAAATGGGCAATGAAAATAGGTAGTAGGTTGGTAGGCAGCAACCGCCCAGGGAGGTACTACCGTCCTGCCAAGTGAGTGTGAAACGGAAACCTGTAATTGTTTTACATGATGGTGGGATTGCTGGTGTCCATTTTTCTGTTTCATAAACATGCAAGATTTCAGGTACGTCTTGCTACTTCTACTTACACTTAGGTCACACTACACATACATGTACAAGCATATATATATACACACCCCTCTGGGTTTTCTTCCATTTTTCTTACTAGTTCTTGTTCTTATTTATTTCCTTTTATCTCCATGGGGAAGTGGAACAGAATTCTTCCTCCGTAAGTCGTGCATGTTGTAAGAGGCAACTAAAATGCCGGGAGCAAGGGGCTAGTAACCCCTTCTCCCGTATATATTACTAAATGTAAAAGGAGAAACTTTCGTTTTTTCCTTTTGGGCCACTCCGCCTCGATGGGATACGGCCGGTGTGTTGAAAGCAGAACAAGAAAGAAAGAGAAAGATATATATATGTGTGTGTGGGGGGGGGAGATGGCCGACTTGTTGAAAAAATATACATATATATACAGTGGACCCCCGCATAACGATTACCTCCGAATGCGACCAATTATGTAAGTGTATTTATGTAAGTGCGTTTGTACGTGTATGTTTGGGGGTCTGAAATGGACTAATCTACTTCACAATATTTCTTATGGGAACAAATTCGGTCAGTACTGGCACCTGAACATACTTCTGGAGTGAAAAAATATCGTTAACCGGGGGTCCACTGTATATAGACAAGCTTTAATATTTTTTTTTTATACCAGTCGTCTCCCACCAAGGTAAGGCAACCTAAAAAGAAAAAACAAGAACATTTCTTTTTACATTTACAAATATATACAGAAGAAATGGTTACTAGTCCCTTCCTTGCTCCTGGCATTGTAGTCGCCTGTTACTACACACGTGACTTATGGAGGGAGGATTCTATAATAAGTTTTTTTTTTTGTATTAACACATCGGTCGTTTCCCACAAGGCTGGGCGACCCGACAACGAAGAAACACTCTCGTCGTCGTTCACTCCATCGCTGTCTGTCTTGCCAGAGGCATGCCTTCCCTACAGTTAAAAAACTGCAACATATCAACACTCCTCCTTCAGAGTGCAGACACTGCATTTCCCACCTCCAGGACTCGAGTCCAGCTAACTGGTTTTACTGAATCCCTTCATAAATGATACTACTTTCATCACATTCCAACGACAAGTCAAATCATAAAAACCATTCGTCTCCAATTGCTCCTATCTAGCACGCTCGCACGTGCTTGGTGCAAGTCCAAGCCCCTCGCACACAAAAACCTCCTAACCCCCTCCCTCCGACCTTTCCTAGGCCAACCCCTACCCCCACCTTCTTTCCACTGCAGATTTATATGCCCTCAAAGTCATTCCATTTTCTTCCAGTCTCTCTAAATGTCTAAGGCACCTCAACAACCCCTTCTCTGACCACTGAATAAAACTTTTAGTAACCCCACACCTCATTTTAATCCCCAAACTACAGATTCTCTGCATTATATTCACCACACATTGCCCTCAGATATGACATCTCCACCCTTCTCCTTGCATTCACGACCCATGCTTCACACCCATATATGAGTGTGGGTATAACAATACCCTCATACATTTCCCTCTTTGCTTCCACGTACAAAGTTCTTTGTCTCCACACACTCCTCGCCCTTTTCCCATCGTCAGTTCTACAATTCACGTCGTCTTCTGCTAATGAGTCCACTCCCAAATATCTGAAGACATTCACCTCCTCATCTAAACTCTTTCCCTCCAATCTAATATCCACTTATTCATTGCCTAAATTTTTGTTATCCTTATCGCTTTGCTCTTTCCTACATTTCTCAGTAGTACCAGTAACCAGTTACCAGTATCAGTAGTGACTCACTACCAACCATTTGTGTCAATCATTTGTTATTCACTGTTGCATCTGACCTTGGCATGTTTTTGAATGCCGCTCACTCCTAGACGTCATTCGTGAGGCAGTCTAAAGATAGGGAGCAGAGATGGGCGAGCGGCATTCAAAAACACGCAAAGGTCAGCCGCAACAGTGAATAACGAGGGATTCACACAGACGGTTGGTAGTGAGTCACTACTGACACTGGTAACTGGTATGGTACTACTAAAACATTCACTTTTAATTTCCTTCTTTTACACGACCTACCAAACTCGTTCACCAACCTCTGCAGCTACATTTTTAATTAAAAACTTGTTGCCACTGGGAGTTGGCTACATGTATTATTTCCATGGAGAATCGCTAAGCCTGCAGAGGTTATTCAGTAACCGACAAACAGCATGTAATCAGACTTTATATAAAATAGTGGAGGGCTGTTTCAATTCCTTAAATCAAAAGCCCTTCAAGATATCCACTTAGAGGGTAGTTCACAATGCAAAGAAACACACACACAAAAATAAAGATAATAAATGCCCTATATTTTTAGTGTGTTATTGAGGTCCTCTTCAGCAGACTCCTGAAAAAGACCTCTGCAGCGAGGCAAAATATATGTATGCTATTCGTAAGACAAAGGAAATCCTACAAGAGACAAAAACAGTAAAAATGGTAGTCAGTATATGAACACCTCCAGATAAAGTATTTATTATGCTATGTTGTACTATTCTTATATTCTGTCTTATTTATTCCATGCAGGCTATTACATTCATTGCAAAGTATATACTTAACCTGCATGGGTCATATGGACCTTAGAGAATGGAAGGTAATCAGGTCTGATGCCAAGGGGGAACAAATCTTTTAATGGTTCTGGTTATTACCTTCCCCATGGCCAGTCTCAGACCAGGCTTCCTAGCTAGAAAATGATGTGTATAGTGAATGTAAGCAGAGGTTTTCAACACAAACCTGTCATTTTACCTGTTCATGAGACAAAGTACACAAGACACACCTGTCATTTTACCTGTTCATGAGACAAAGTACACAAGACACACCTGTCATTTTACCTGTTCATGAGACAAAGTACACAAGACACACCTGTCATTTTACCTGTTCATGAGACAAAGTACACAAGACACACCTGTCATTTTACCTGTTCATGAGACAAAGTACACAAGACACACCTGTCATTTTACCTGTTCATGAGACAAAATACAGAACGTCAATCCAACCTCAGTCGTAATGCCTTAATTTGTTTTTTGTATACCCTTTTTGATCATGAATATAAGCAAATAATAATTGTTGCTACTGTAGTATTAAGTCAGGCTTAAGCTTGCCCAAAATATTTTTTTTTTTTATTATCACACTGGCCGATTCCCACCAAGGCAGGGTGGCCCGAAAAAGAAAAACTTTCACCATCATTCACTCCATCACTGTCTTGCCAGAAGGGTGCTTTGCACTACAGTTTTTAAACTGCAACATTAACACCCCTCCTTCAGAGTGGTGAAGAGTACGTACGGGCATGAAGAGTCTCTGGGATGAACAAGGCTTGTAGAGTTTCCTCCATGCTGATGCATCTTGTCCTGGTGGGAAGGTGATGCTGTGACTGTTTTGAGGTAGATTCTCTCCCTCACTTCTGCTGGCCACGATGCATGCTGTAACATAACAACCACTATGACAAGATCTGACAAGACAAGTGAAAGCAAAATTTCAAAGCATCTATTAGAAATGGAAAAATGGTTGGCAAAAGCATTTCAGAATTTTTGGGGATCTTTCATCAGAGCCAAATTTAAAAAAAAAATTATAGAAAAAGGTCACATACAGGAGAGAAACATTATGATGGTCCATCCTGCATCATTGTCAACAATGAAGAAGCGATCGAAGCTTAGTAATAAGGCTCCTCCACTAAGTGCAGGTTACTGGCATATTGTTTCAGCCACAATATTTTGACTTATTATTCTCCTTTAGAAAAAAAACAAGAAAAAACAGAAGGGTCTTACCAGAGGCTCATGTTGAGAACATTTCTGACATACAGTCAAGTTTCAACATAATGAACTAATAGAGAGAATTTTCCAAGCATCTTACATCAGAAAAATGTAAAACAAAAAAAAAAAAAAAAAAAAAAGTGGAAAAAGCACTAAAGTAGGTATTCTACCTAATATAGTACACTGCAGTAGTCTGGAACCTAACCTGTTGTATAAGTGGGCCTTCCTGTACTGCAGTAGTCTGGAACCTAACCTGTTGTATAAGTGGGCCTTCCTGTACTGCAGTAGTCTGGAACCTAACCTGTTGTATAAGTGGGCCCCTCCTGTACTGCAGTAATCTGGAACCTAACCTGTTGTATAAGTGAGGCCCTCCTGTACTGCAGTAGTTTGGAACCTAACCTGTTGTATAAGTGGGGCCTTCCTGTACTGCAGTAGTCTGGAACCTAACCTGTTGTATAAGTGGGGCCTTCCTGTACTGCAGTAGTCTGGAACCTAACGTGTTGTATAAGTGAGCCCGTCCTGTACTGCAGTAGTCTGGAACCTAACGTGTTGTATAAGTGGGGCTCTCCTGTACTGCAGTAGTTTGGAACCTAACCTGTTGTATAAGTGGGGCCTTCCTGTACTGCAGTAGTCTGGAACCTAACCTGTTGTATAAGTGGGGCCTTCCTGTACTGCAGTAGTCTGGAACCTAACGTGTTGTATAAGTGAGCCCGTCCTGTACTGCAGTAGTCTGGAACCTAACGTGTTGTATAAGTGGGGCTCTCCTGTACTGCAGTAGTCTGGAACCTAACGTGTTGTATAAGTGGGGCTCTCCTGTACTGCAGTAGTCTGGAACCTAACGTGTTGTATAAGTGGGGCTCTCCTGTACTGCAGTAGCCTGGAACCTAATCTCTTGTATAAGTGGGCCTTCCTGTACTGCAGTAGTCTGGAACCTAACCTGCTGTATAAGTGGGCTCTTCTGTACTGTAGTAACCTGGAACCTAACCTTTTCTATAAGTGAGCCCCTCCTGTACTGCAGTAGCCTGGAACCTAACCTGCTGTATAAGTGGGCTCTCCTGTATTGCAGTAGCCTGGAACCTAACCTGCTGTATAAGTGGGCTCTTCTGTACTGTAGTAACCTGGAACCTAACCTTTTCTATAAGTGGGCCCCTCCTGTACTGCAGTAGCCTGGAACCTAACCTGTTGTATAAGTGGGGCCCTCCTGTACTGCAGTAGCCTGGAACCTAACCTGTTATATAAGTGGGGCTCTCCTGTACTGCAGTAGCCTGGAACCTAACCTGCTGTATAAGTGGGCTCTTCTGTACTGCAGTAACCTGGAACCTAACCTTTTCTATAAGTGGGCCCCTCCTGTACTGCAGTAGCCTGGAACCTAACCTGTTGTATAAGTGGGGCCCTCCTGTACTGCAGTAGCCTGGAACCTAACCTGTTGTTTAAGTGGAGCCCTCCTGTACTGCAGTAGCCTGGAGCCTAACCTGTTGTATAAGTGGGGCCCCCCTGTACTGCAGTAGCCTGGAATGTAACCTGCTGTATAAGTGGGGCCCTCCTGTACTGCAGTAGCCTGGAATCTAACCTGCTGTATAAGTGGGGCCCTCCTGTACTGCAGTAGCCTGGAATGTAACCTGCTGTATAAGTGGGGCCCTCCTGTACTGCAGTAGCCTCAAACCTAACTTGCTGTATAAGTGGGGCCCTCCTGTACTGCAGTAGCCTGGAACCTAACCTGCTGTATAAGTGGGGGCCTCCTGTACTGCAGTAGCCTGGAACCTAACCTGTTGTGTAAGTGGGCCCCTCCTGTACTGCAGTAGCCTGGAACCTAACCTGTTGTATAAGTGGGGCCCTCCTGTACTGCAGTAGCCTGGAACCTAACCTGTTGTTTAAGTGGAGCCCTCCTGTACTGCAGTAGCCTGGAGCCTAACCAGTTGCTCTTTGCTGATGACACAGTGCTTTTGGGAGATTCTGAAGAGAAGTTGCAGAGGTTGGTGGATAAATTTGGTAGGGTAAATAAAAGAAGAAAATTAAAAGTGAATATAGGAAAGAGTAAGGTTATGAGGATAACAAAATGATTAAGTGACAAAAGACTGGATATCAGATTGGAGGGAGAGAGAATGGAGGATGGGTGAATGTATTCAGATATTAAGGAGTGGACATGTCAGCAGATGGGGTGAATCACAACAGAATTGATGAGGGGAAAATGGTGAGTGGTGCACTTAGGAGTCTGTGGAGACAAAAAACATTGTCCATGGAAGCAAAAAGGGGAATGAGAGTAAGACACATGTGCAACATCTGGGTATCTTTATTGTAGACGTTTCGCCATCCAGTGGCTTTATCAATACAAATTCCAGGACATAACTTGAAGACAGTAGAACTATGTACAGAAGATGAGGTAATCAGTCCCTCAACCTAGGAGTAGGTGCGAACAGCACCATAGTCGTGGAGATTCTGAATCTCCACGACTATGGTGCTGTTCGCACCTACTCCTAGGTTGAGGGACTGATTACCTCATCTTCTGTACATAGTTCTACTGTCTTCAAGTTATGTCCTGGAATTTGTATTGATAAAGCCACTGGATGGCGAAACGTCTACAATAAAGATACCCAGATGTTGCACATGTGTCTTACTCTCATCTTGTCGGTATTATATACCATTCGTACACAACAAAAAGGGGAATGTATGAGAGAAAGTTTGTACCAACACTCTTGCATGGGTGTGAAGCATGGGTGATGAATGTTGCAATGAGGAGAAGGCTAGAGGCAGTGGAGATGTCATGTCTGAGGGCAATGTGTGGTGTGAATATAATGCAGAGAATTCATAGTTCGGAAATTAGGAGAAGGTGCGGGATTACCAAAACTATTATCCAGAGGGCTGAGGAGAGGATGTTGAGGCGGTTCAGACATGTAGAGAGAATGGAACAAAACAGAATGACTTCGAGAGTGTATAAATCTGTAGTGGAGGGAAGGCGGGGTAGGGGTCGGCCTAGGAAGGGTTGGAGGGAGGGGTTAAAGGAGGTTTTGTGTGCGAGGGATTTGGACTTCCAGCAAGCATGCACGCGCGTATTTGATAGGAGTGACTGGAGACAAATGGTTTTTAATACTTGATGTGCTGTTGGAGTGTGAGCAAAGTAACATTTATGAAGGGATTCAGAGAAACCAGCAGGCCGGAAAAGAGTCCTGGAGATGGGAAGTACAGTGTCTACAGTCTGAAGGAGGAGGGGTGTTAATGTTGCAGTTTTGTAACTGTAGTGTAAAGCACCCCTCTGGCAAGACAGTGATGGAGTGAATGATGATGATGAAAGTTTTTCTTTTTTTCGGGCCACCCTGCCTTGGTGGGAATCGGCCGATGTGTTAATAAAAAAATAAACAAAAAATAACTGAAGGAGGACAACAAGCTGACTTACTTAAATATGTAAGCTACAGATGCAGGTCCATACAGTGTGGGGAAGGAGAGTCACCCAGCCAGCGCACGATACAACGATGAATCAGGTTATCTGCTCCCTGCGTTGAATTCTTGTTATATCTCCAGTCTGTAAAATGATATACACTATCACTTGTACATTTTTAAATAACCTAACCTATTATATGCTACAGTACATCATTTACCATCTCTGTAAAATGTACATCATAAGAGTCAAGATTAATATTTAGTAAATGGACACAGATATAATTAAAGTGGCATTTTATTGTGACAATGTTTTGCTCTTCATGAGTTTTGTCAAGCTTTTATGTTTGACAATGGCTTTGTCAAGCTGTTATATCTGACAACAGATCTGTCAAGCTGTTATATCTGACAACAGATCTGTCAAGCTGTTATATCTGACAACAGCTTTGTCAAGCTGTTATATCTGACAACAGATCTGTCAAGCTGTTATATCTGACAACAGATCTGTCAAGCTGTTATGTCTGACAACAGATCTGTCAAGCTGTTATGCTTGACAAAGTTCCTGGAGAGCATAACATTACCACAATAAAAGGTCACATTAGTGGCATCTGTCTATTTACCTAATATTTTGTCGGTAATTCTACCATTATTAGTATGATTAATATTATTAGATTCATGGCAGTGCTAAACCCACTCTGGACATACAATGACTACAAAAGACAAAGGCACAATACCACAACTGCAACAATACACAAATAACTCATAGATAGAGAGAGAGAGAGGCTTACCATGATGTTTTGATCCCACTTGGACCATTGACAAAGTCACAGTGTGACTTTGTCAATGGTCCAAGTCAGACCAAAACATCATCATTAGCTTCTCTCCTGTATGCAGGTTATTTGCGTAATGACTACAAAATGCACGACCCATGTGTGGTTTTGTCTAACAATGGTCTGAAACACACTGTATGCTGGTGGCTTTCTTTGTGGCTAACAATATTTTACTACATGTAAACTACATTACTTGTATGCTCCAGAAAAGAAATAAAGTACAGAAGGTCCCCACATATACAGCACAGGAGGGCACCACATATACAGCACAGGAGGGCCCCACTTATGCAGCACAGGAGGGCCCCACATACACAGCACAGGAGGGCTCCACATATACAGCACAGGAGGGCCCCACATATACAGCACAGGAGGGCTCCACATATACAGCACAGGAGGGCCCCACATATACAGCACAGGAGGGCTCCACATATACAGCACAGGAGGGCCCCACATATACAGCACCTCTTCCATGTTCCACGTTTTCTTTGACTTTCAACCGAGTCATTGTTCCACCTGCTGGCAGGTGAAACACCAAGAAAACTGCCTCAATTTGAAGGTAATGAAAACATGGAGCACCGAAAAGAGGTGCTGTATATGCAGAGCCTTGTTTGAATTTGAATTTGAGTAGACCTACAATTCTTTTTGAGAGAGACCTTCAGCAACATCATCACATCTTCAACGGAATAATGTCAATGAAGATTTACTGCTCTGTTACTTTGCATGGAACATTAATACTCATTATATTGTTCAAATATTATTACTGATGTAAATATGCATTTGTGTATTTTATTACAAACAAAAATACAATATGGTCAGTGAGGCTACCTTCTGGACGTAATACATTTACACAAACTTCATTTAGGGGATCCAGTATATATATATTTACACCCAGTTGACTTACACTTCCTACTGGACATAACTGACACCCAGGTAACTTACACTTCCAACTGGACATAGTACTCTATTTACAGTAAGTTGGTTTACAGCACCTACTGGACAGACATACCATTCTGGTACATAAGAATTCATACACAACATATTTACAACTTGCTCACTTAGGCTTCCTGCTACACTTACTTTTTCATCATGGTGATTTATGCTACTTATCACAAACAATGATGCTACCTACCACACAAACATTTATGCTGTGTGGTAGGTAGCACAGAAAGGGAAAATGAACAGCAATCTTTTTTAGACAATAAAGAGAAACAATCGGACCAAAGAAAGAGACAAAAAGGGGAAATGCTACAATGCACAATGGGACATACCAAACCAGGCATCAGACCATCAGGGCCAAATACACAATCAAATGCAAAGTCAGTAGTACTGGAGAAACCAGGAGTATGTACACCAGGGGCCATACAAGGTAGTACATTACCAGTGGTACTAACAAAACACACAACAAAACAAAAACATCCCAAATGGTAATTTACATTTGCAATTATTCAGGGTATGAAATAAAATAAAAATTACAAAGTTAGTTATGTCAGTGGGCAAATGCCATGTTTGGGGCATTTACAGAAACATGCACACAGGACATTTTAGACGGAGAGATACAGATAGAAAACTACATAGATGTGATAGAATTAATAGATCACAGGGAGGAGTAGGACTCTATGTAAAAGATACTAGCACATTCTGTTGCACAGAAGTGCTGAACTCTATGAATGTTAGAAATTCTAAAGTTGAAAATAGGAAATTATCCAAGTATACAAACCACCACCACCAGCAACTGCTGAAGAATTCACAGATCAGTTAAGGAAGACAGATAGCTATCTGGATAGGCTACAAAATCCCACATCAAATATTTTACTCCTTGGAGATTTTAATCTCCCTCATGTAAAATGGTGCATTATACCAGAAATATCTCCAGGAAGCACCCTGGCACAACAAACTAACGAGGCTTTATGAAAAGTACTCATTGAACCAACAGATAATCGATCCCACTAGAAATGAAAATACCCTTGATTTGATATTGACAAACAACGAGGAACTAATCACAGTTACAAAAACAATATACTCTGAACACATCATACAAGTTCAAACGAGCATTAACTCAGGGTTAGGGAACTGCGTCACTAATGTTAGAGATTCAGTAAGTTAAATTTGAACAACCATAAAATTAACTGGGAAAAAATAAAGTATATCCTGGGAATCAGACAAGAGCACAACCCTAAATTCCCACCAGTGCTTAGAGAAGCTGAATTGTACAAGGTATGTATGAAGCATGTACCACTGAGGAAACCCAGAAGAAGATCAGATATAGAGATTGAGAGCATAGGAGATGGTACAGAAGAAGAAAATGGGTTGCTTAAATATGCTACAACAGATAGTCTTAGCCAAGAGATTACAGCAAAAACTTAGAATGTCATATCTAACAAAAGTACAAAACGAACAAAGGGCCATAAACCAAAAATATTTCTATTCCTATGCAAAATCCAAGCTATGAACTCATTATTGACAGAAGATTCGTATACTGACGATGAACAGGAAATGAGTGAAATTCTAAAAGAACTGCAGTACTACGAGTCAGTGTTCAGCAACCCACTAAATGACAGAAAATGTAGAAACATTTTTCACTCCAGGAGAAGGCCACACAGACCGACATTAATACGAATCCCATAGATTTCGAAAAAGAAATGGATAACATGCCCATTCACTCAGCACCTGAGTCAGATTCATGGAATGCCCTGTTTATAAACAAGTACGACGAGCCCTCAGTATTCTTTGGAGAAAGATCTAGGTGAAATAACAGAGGCCTTAAAGAGTGCAGACATATCTCCTTTGCATAAGGGAGGTAGTAAGCTAAAAATTACAGACCAACTTGTCACATCATAAAAATCTTTGAAAAACTGATGAGATTACAAATTTCATGGACCAGCACAATCGGCATAACCTGAACCACCCAGCATGGTTTTAGAGCAGGATGATCATGCCTGTCACAGCTGCTGAACCATTTTGACAGAATTACAGAGGGATTGGAAGATGACCAAGATGCAGATGTGATTTAAACAGATTTTGCAAAGGCATTTGACAAATGCAATCATAGCACACAAAATGAGGGCCATGGGCATTATGGGGAAGGTAGGCAGGTGGATTTTTGGGTTCCTAACACACAAAAAGTAGCAGTAGTAAACAGAGCAAGACCCAGTATCATCAAGGTAAAGAGCTCAGTGCCCCAAGTCACTGTCCTGGCACCTCTCATCCTCATAGCAGACATACATAAAAGCACTTGTCACACTTTCATATCATCATTTGCAGATGACACTAAAATGAGCATGAAAGTCATTACAGTAGAGGACAGTGAAAAATTACAGGAAGACATAAGCAGGGTTTTCCAGTGGGCAGTGGAGAACAACATCACATTCAATGGTGATAAGTTCCACCTGCTTAGGTATGGAAAGAATGAAGAACTCAAAAGGAATACTGTGTACAAAACTCAACAGGGTCACCAACTAGAATGAAAGGAACACGCAAAAGATCTGGGAATAATTATGTCGGCTGACCTTTCTTTTAAAGACCATAACAAGACAAAGATCACAACAGCCAGGAAGATGATGGGGTGGGTACTGAGAACTTTCAAAACAAGGGAAATAATGCCAATGGTGACACTCTTCAAATCGCTAGTGCTCCCTCATGTAGAACACTGCTCAGTGCTGATGGCCTCATTCAAAGCAGGAGAAATATCGGAGCTGGAACAAATACAGAGATCGTTTACGGCTCACACCGACCAGTAAAGCACCTAAATTACTTGGAACGCCATCAGGTCTTGAACGTGTACTCGTTGGAGCGGAGGAGAGAGATACACGATAATATATACCCGGAAAGTACTCGAGGGGCTGGTCCCAAATCTGCACACTGCCATAACAACATACTGGAGTGAGAGATATGGGAGGAAGTGTAAAACAAACCCAGAGAGGAGCAGGGGTGTGGTGGGAACAACAAGGGAACACTGTATCAACATTCAGGGTCCCAGACTATTCAACATCTTACCAGAAAATATCACAAACACTGTAGAAGCCTTCAAGAGGAAACCGGACAAGTATCTTCACCAGGTGCCAGATAAACCAGTCTGCGATGGATATGTAGGGCAGTGGGCCTCCAGCAACAACTTCCTGGTTGACCAGGCAAGCACCAGACGAGCCTAGCCCATGGCTGGGCTTCCATAGTGAAACTCTCAAAGCTCTTCAAAGGTATATCAAAGGTACCTACCACACAAACACTGATGCAGTGTTAAGCGTAAGGTTTTCGTTTGAAAATACATACAGAGTAAGACATTTCCAAAACATTTTAACCCACTCTGGCTTTAATTTGCATCTCTTATTACTTAACACAGATAAAATCAAACTATGTACAACACAGCAGCAACAACTTACAAACAC
Organism: Cherax quadricarinatus; assembly: GCF_038502225.1. NCBI lineage: Eukaryota > Metazoa > Arthropoda > Malacostraca > Decapoda > Parastacidae > Cherax > Cherax quadricarinatus. The sequence goes on from NW_027195474.1 coordinate 120,153, forward strand.
AACCATATAACAAACTTTCCAGACATTTACAGTAAAACCTCAATACAGTGGACTCCCGGTTCGCGAAGTCATCGGTAACCGATAAATCCGGTATCCGAAGCATTATATCGCAAAAAATTTGCCTCGGTTCCCGTTACAAAACCTGGTACGCAATATGATTCGTACGAGACGTGTCCGTGTGTGGCCTGAACTGCCCCATGTGTGCCACTGTTTACAAGCCAGCCAGTGTGCGCGCATCTAAGGATACATTCGGTACATTCCATATTATCCATATTATCACTGTTTTTGGTGCTTGTTTCTGCAAACTAAGTCACCATGGGCCCCAAGAAAGCTTCTAGTGCCAACCCATCGAGACCAAGGGTGCTAATGACTATTGAAATGAGGAAAAAGATAATTGCAAAGTATGAAAGTGGAGTGCATGTGTCAGACCTGGCCAAGTTGTATAGTAAATCCCAGTTAACCATCTCTACTATAGTGAGCAGGAAAACGGCAATGAAGGAAGCTGTTCTTGCAAAAGGTGCAACTGTGATTACAAAACAGCAATTGCAAGTGTTAGAAAATGTTGAGAGACTGTTATTGGTGTGGATAAATGAAAAACAGATAGCTGGAGATAGCATCTCTCAAGCGATCATTTGTGAAAAGGCTAGGCAGTTGCATGAGGATTTAATTAGAAAAATGCCTGCAACTAGTGGTGATACGAGTGAATTTAAGGCCAGCAAAAGTTGGTTTGAAATATTTAAGAATCGTAGTGGCATACATAGTGTGATTAGGCATGGTGAGGCTGCCAGTTCAGACCAAAAAGGAGCTGAACATTAAAAACTTCAACACTCTCCCCTCCTCCCATCCCATCAATCATCACCAGATCTTCATTAAAGGTAAGTGTCAATTATTCTATTGTGATTATTCTATTGTTATTATTGCTATTGTAATTATTCTATTGCATTAAACTTAATATTTCATGTGGTAAAAGTTTTTTTTTTTCATACTTTTGGGTGTCTTGCATGGATTAATTTGATTTCCATTATTTCTTATGGGGAAAATTTATTCGCTTTCCGATAATTTTGCTTTACGATGAGCTCTCAGGAATGGATTAATAACGTGAACTGGGGGTCCACTGTATAATGGATTGAAAGGGGGTGTCCATTATATCAGATAAAAAAAAAAATACAATAAAATGCACTCTACTGTATACCTAACATGGTACTACAAACCTGTTACACAAATTGGGTATACTCGCATAAATGTCGAAAATAACTAAAAGCACAATTTACTTGGAATTCTTACCATATTTTTAAAAGTCTGTTATATGAATATTTACCGTACGAGGTGGGCAAGGAAACTGGTCTATTATCACTTCATTTACACTATTTCAGTAATTAACCACTCGATTAATTTGTCTGTCAAATCCGGTAAAGAGACTGAATAATTAGTTTACCTCTGGTGAGAAAGTGTTGGATGAGAGAATGAGCCAGCATCATCTGTCTTGTCCTTAACAAACAACCCCAGCCACAGTCAGGGGTCAGGGAGGAGTCTTGCAACGTTGCAAACTGTCACTGGTATGTGCACCACACTAGACTGTGCAGGTGCTCCTTGAAGGCCTCCATACCATGCCTCTCAACCCCTACAATCAAAACATTAATAAGACAAAATGATCAATTCCAAACATTTTGCTATTTTGGATTTTCAGGGACATTATAATCCACACAGCTATCATAACCTACTTATGAATAAATGATCACTTTTTAAATTAGATACATGTGCCACTATATATACTTGTTTCATAGTTATCTCTGTACTAGACTGAAGAAGACACTTGTGGCTAAACATTTCCTCTAATAAACTGCACATTTTTCACACTATAAACCACACAGCTATCATAACCTACTTATAAACAAATGAGAATTTTTCTGAACTGATCTATATCTCGAGTTATATTATTCTTCAATTACAAAAATGTTATGTTACCTTCCTCTGAATTATCTTCATCTTCACCTAAACATTTATGATAGACACATCCCAGCAGGTACACGGGAGAATCCTGGGAGAAATTTGTTTGGAGATTAACCGCCCAACCTGGAAAAAATCCAGACTGTAATCTCCTGCTTATCATTGCTAACCACAGTAATCCTACAGATTTAAGCTGACAGAGCAAGACAGTCAGTCTGTCAGTCTGTCATTTTGCCAATTAAGCACAGTGAATTTTTTTTAACTAATCAATGGCCAAAAATCTATTAACATAAAATTCTAATTGATACAGGATATGAGGCACCACAAGTAAACAAAAATAATAATTTAAACTGACAAAAATGTATTAGCAATTTGCAAGTCAAACTAATAAACTAATGAAGATATCTACATCATTCAAATAATCTTTCGTAAACTAGCAAATGTAGATTTTTCAGTCATGATTTCTACATATATAAGCTCAACTTTTAACTAATTGTTGCTATGATACTAGATTATAAACAATTACAATTAAAGTCTTTTATAATTCCACTAGCTTTCTTTTATAATACAAAAGACTGGTAAACAAATTTGTTACGGTCTGCTGGACATCAAAGTATATTGGAAAAACACTTCAGAACACTTCCTGACCTTTAACTGACAGCAAAACACTGTATGCATCACAGATATACTGTTCAAACATCAACTATTTCATCATTCAAGGTAATTTTACACCTTGCAAACATTGCAAAATTGCACCAGCAATCTTGCTTCCCACCTCCACCACAAGACAAACACAGTCCATGGCAAACAATGTAACAATGAGCATTTTTGGCCGGCATGTTACTTACGCCATTTTATTTACCCCCCACCTCATATCAATGATGTTATTAACATTAAATTATTTGAACCTGACCCAAGATAACTTTTGTTGGATTAAACTTACATTCATATTACAAGCTTTAGGCAATGTGTCCCATTTATGATGCAAAATAAAACATACCATTTTAACTGGGAAATATACAGTAGACCGTCAGATATTGCACTGTCCATTAACGCATTTTGCAAAATTGCGGCATATTTTCGGAGGAAATGCCATAAACATCACTTAACGTGGTTCAGTACGTGTAGGGGGAATGTGGCATGCGCCACAATCTTTTCCCCTCTGCCTCATAGTGAACCTAGAGCCCAGTCCATTGTCCTGTATGATAGAGAGTGGGAGAGGGCAAGCTACTGGATGGGAGTGAGCAAGCTACTGGGTGGGAGTAAGCAACCTACTGGGTGGGAGAGGGCAACCTACTGGGTGGAAGTTAGTGAGTGAGGACAAGGTACTAGGAGAAGAAGGGTGAGTGAAGGTATGAACAAAGGGTTGAAAGTGGCTCTTGCTGCCATCCCGTGTTTTCTTCACACACTGTGCATACCATGTGGCACTGCAATGTACACCCACTGGTGTAAACGTGGGTACAGACAGGCAGGTGAGGATATGACCTTGATAATATGCAGGTGTTTGGCAGAGAGGTGGGTGCAAGCATGGTGGGGGGTGTGGGTTGAGGGCAACTGTGGGAGATGGGCAAAAGCCTGATGTTGGGTGAAGGTGTCAGTTCAGAGCCATCCTGCTCTCTGACATATGGCCAGGAGGAGGCTGAGGACGTGTGACAAGGTGGGTGAAGGTCAATGTGAGGTTAAAATACACAGGCAGAGGCATGTGAAAAACAGGCACTGGCTTTGAACATTGTGTGTCAGGGCTTGCTAAAATTTCTGCAACACCATAAACCACCAATAAGCATTCTTGGCAATGGTTCATAACCAAGATATAAAAATAACATTTGTTTTTGGTGTGAGGATTGACTGAAAATGTAGAACAAGTGTTATACAACCTCTCCTCACTTAGCGACGTACTACGTACTTCTTTACTGACGACTCAGACTTACGACAGGCTCTCTGACCACCATGCATACGTGTATATTAGAGCCGATTTCCTCTATTCTGTTTATTACAATATACAGTAAACTACTGCATAAACATTTAAAAATATACCAGAAATGTTATAAATGGTACAAAGGTGACATTAAACCAATATCAAATATGGCTGACACAAACCCACTATCATCATAGTATGCTTCTTGCCGAGCGATGAATCTGTTTACCGAACGGAACTCCGTCGTTAAGTGAGGAGAGGCTGTATATTAGAGACATGCAGATGTAATTAATGAGAGAGGAAACAAAGTTACTGTAGCGACTGCAATGTCTATACTTGATGTTTTTGTCTTTCACAAATTTAAATTTTTGAAAATTTGAGTAAAAGTGATTAAACTACCAACCCCTTAGTACTTAATAGGGTAGGTCCCATGGCAAATGCTCAGTTTCTCATGATTAATGCACTGTACATGAGATATATCAGAAACATAGCTGACCACTGCATGGATTTCAATACAAGAATAAGCCAAAAACTGGACTCAAAGTGCTCCCAAACTTCAACGTTTGTGCCTGCATAAATCTCTATTACAGGAAACTTTACAGTTCAGTGTCATTATCTTTAAGAAAAGATTCTCTATCATTTTACAAGATGAGCTTTTTCTTGATAAATACTGGTAACAAAGGCAGCTTTTTATCTGTAGGTTGCAAACCCTTGAAGTATTAATTTGCTATCACTTAATATATTAAATTAGTTATACAAGCTCAGTTACTTTTTAAACATTACTCTCAGGATAATCACTTAATGTAGAAACAAATACATGCATTATTACTATTAACCTTTTCAGGGTCCAGAGACCAAATTTCAAAGGGTGCACCAATATCCAAGAATTTAAAAAAAAAAAATTGGTTATTTTTTCTTATGAAATGGTAGAGAATCTTTTTCTGAAGGTAATAAAACAAAAAGTATGAAATTTGATGGAAAACTGACGAAATTATGCTCTCGCAAATTTTGATGTGTCAGCTATATTTACGAATCGGCGATTTTGCCGACTCTGACTCTGATTTTAGGACAATTACATTATTCCAGTCAACCAAATTCTTAGCTATTTCACTAGTATTACTTCTATTTTATCGATTGAGCACAAGAAATTGCCCAGTCAACTGTTTCAGCTACAAATTAAAGTGATCGGAAATTGCTAATTTGGCCAATTTAACACAAAGTTCAAAATATTCCAATTTCAAAACTGGGTCCAGAATAAACAATGCAGGTATTCCTGGCACTAATCTAACATTTCCTCTGCTCATTAGTTATGTTTTCAGGCTTTACAAATGAATTCCATTTTTATTTTTTATTCACATAATGAATTTTTATTCAAACCAAAAAATAGAACATTTGCTGTTACACAATATTGTAATAATTGTATAAATATTATCATCACATTTGTGAATGTATATTAGACCCACCAGCTGGCGTGTATTAGACGTGTGAGGTCATTAGTTTACTCTTGAACATCGACAAAAATTTAACATTTCTGCTACTTTGAGCTCAGTTTCAAGCCATTTCCATTACTAAAACCAATCAAAATCATCTCTACTTCTGTAATATGTCTTCCATTCTATCAAATGAGACCAAAAAATCTCAAATACAACTATAAAAAACATAAGAAAAAACACTGCAAAATCGCTGTTTTAATCGAAAATCACAGTCTCAGTTTTTTTCTCTCATTATACACTGTGTGCTGCAGGATTTGTTTTATGTGGTGCACACATACCACATAGAGGTATTCTCTTATATCTAGGCCCAAATTTACCACTCACAGCTTATGAGAGTGAGCTGAGCTCATGGCGTAGATCTATGGCTTGGACCCTGAACGTAAAGCCGTAGATCTACGGGACGGACCCTGAAAGGGTTAAGGTGCCCTGTAGCTGGGTTGGTAGCGCACTCAGCTCACACACAGATGTGCGGGGTTCAATCCCCTGTACAGCTTGGAAACATTAGCACATGTTTCCTTAAGACACCTGCCGTCCCTGTTCACATAGCAGTAAGTAGGTACTTGGGTGTTAGTGGACTGGTGCATGTCACTTCCAGGGGACAAACTGAACCTAGTTTCCAGGAAATGCTCTGTATAAACAGGGACTTTCTATATAGTATATTATCATTTATGTCACTATGTCAAATATAATGACTCAAACATTATGATCCATATACATGTACTCTTCGTTACCAGTCACCATTATGCTTCACCATTATAGCTCACCATTACCACTCGCCATATTTGACGTTATTCCACAAACCCAACGTTTTTGTTTTGATGGATGTTTCGCTCTCTCGAGTCGAACCAGCATTTTTTGATTGTTTTTCAGGACCGGAGCTGAAATATGACTTGATAAAAGAGGCAGACATTGCTAATGTATGTGATGGTGGCAGACATCTTACTTTGGTGCTGCCAGAGCTCTTGTTCCCATCCCCAGGCATACTAGCTTGACCACTACCGCCTATCAGTTCCACACTGATTGGTAAGTAACTGTTGGTGTGGCTTGTCCGGCTCTTAGTGGCAGGCATTCTGACTGCCACGTCACTGTTCTCCAGAGTCCCATCTTCAAGTTGTGGTGCAGGAAGAGACGTCTTTTAAATTAACCGGCAGATTTCCCCACGTTTGTTTGTGCTCTGCTTCTTGTATTGAGACACTCGTGTCTCCTGCTGTTCTGACCAAATATTCATTACATTCTTCGGGTATTAAGACACTTGTGCCTACTGCTGCTCTGACAAAATATTTATTGCACTCATGGTTAGAAGTGGGAGATTTACACAGCTGAGCTCTTGCTAGTTTGCTACTCGGGCCTGTCGGTAGACCCGGCTGTTTGCCGACGTGCCTCAAGGTGGGTTTCTCGGAATAATTTGCCACGTACACGGAGTCACGAGGCCATCTTTGAGCCTCGGTACATTCCTGAGCTATGTGGATGGGTAGCACAGTCTGATTCCTTAAATCCTGACTGCCACCTGAGGCTCTTCTGTGTTGATGCCAGGAACTTGCATATTTAACAGCTGCAGACTGCAAGCACACAAAAAGTGTCAGGGGCCCAAGATTGTTCGACAGCCTCCCAGTACACATAAGGGGGATTACCAATAGACCCCTGGTTGTCTCTGAGAGGGAACTGGACAGATACCAAAGTCAGTATCTGACCAGTCAGGTGATTCCTATGCTGGATTGCATGCAGTCAGCAGTTACAGCCTGTTTGATCAGGCCCTGATCCACCACAAAGCCCGGTCTTGGACTGGGCCGTGGGGGAGTTGACCCACGAAACACCCTCCAGGTAAATATACAATCACTGGAGTTATTAAAGAAGATACCAAAAAGCCAATATTTCTGGATTAGATTCATAACCATACTGTCTGGTTCTCTTCTGAATCACTCAATTAAGTCTGATGATATAAAAAAAAAAAAACAAGGAATGGATGGGGTTTGAACACGTAATAACCACTGGGCATATTTTCTTAAGACACCTGCTGTCCTTGTTCACCTAGCAGTAAGTAGGTACCTGGGTGTTAGTGGACTGGTGTGAGGGGCATCCTGGGGACAAAACTGATCTAAGTTGTAGGAAATGCTCTGCATAACCAGGAACTTTCTATATAGTATGTCACTGATGTCAGTTATGGTCTGTATAAGTTGTATCATGTACAGCCTCTCCTCACTTAGCGACATACTCGTTTACAGGCTCTCTGACCAGTATGCATACCTAAATAATGTATATTAGAGCTGATTTCTTCTATTCTGTTTATTTCAATATACAGTATACTACTATATAAACATTTAAAAATATACCAGAAATGTTATAAGTGGTGCAAATGTGACATTAAAACAATATCAAAGATGGTTGACACAAACTCGCTGCCATTATGGTATGCTCCTCACTTAGCGACAAATTCGTTTAACCACATGGTCTCAGGAACACAACTCCGTCATTGAGGAGAGGCTGTACTTGTAGATTATTATTATTATTATTATTATTATTATTATTATTATTATTATTATTATTATTATTATTATATAAGAAAGCCACTAATTTTGAAATTAATTTCAAGCAAACTAATCCTAGAACAAAAATGTTACTTACGATTTAGGCATGGACAATTAAGTAGATGATGTTCTTATGCAGTTAAGTACGATCATAAGTACAATAATAAAGGCAGCTAATGAACAAATGGTACCATTAATACAATATTACTTATTAAAAATTATTCAATGTTCTTTATAAAAATTATTCAATGTTCTTTAGTTTTGCAGAATGACTGAGTAAATGGTGTTTATTATAATCATAACCAAGCACTAAACCTGTAAGGGTCTTACAGCAGTGCTGAACTGATAGTGAAGATACAGCAATGTATTTTTGTTACAACAGAAACAGAATAGGACAAAATGTGTTAGCAACTGTGTGTGAGAGTTGAAGGATGGATGGATGGAAGGAGAACAGGAACAGAACAGGATGAAAATTGGTTGTGTTTAACATAGTGTAGTATTGCTGTCTTAATTATGTAGGATGATTATCCTAGAGAGAGATTATCCCAGATAAAGTATGCTACATAAAATCTCTCTCTGGCATATAGACATATTCCACTTTATGTCATTTTGGCCAACAAATTCACCTTTACGTCACTTTTCTGAAGTAAATTTCAGTTCAGTGAACGTCAATACGTCCGACTCAATGTCGCTCAGCAACATCACCTGCGTCATAATTTTTTTTTGTTCTTTATTCTTTAAAAATATGACTAAAATGTGTTTTTAGTGTTGCTTAAGGTTTAACAATGGTTATATTCTTTCATGAATTATTTAAGGTAGTTTTACGATGGTTGTCGTTATTTTAAAACAGCTTTAAGGCATTACGTCTGGTTTATGTCAAAAATTGGGTTACGTCGGGGGCTCTTGGAACCAATTAATGACGTAGGATGGGGTATGACTGTACTTCATAAAGTATCCCAGACAAATTATCACTGAAAAGTACCCTGGAATATCCTTGATCAATTATTTCAGATGAATTATCTATCTGGGATACTTTATCAAGTATCCCAGAGATTATCTTTGAAAAGTATCCCAGAGAGGGTATCTTAGATAAAGCATCCCAGATACTTAATAAATTATCCCAGGGAGAGTATCCTTGAAAAAGTACCCCAGAGAGAATCCCTGAAAAGTATTAACTATAAATCACCTCTTTGGGATACTTTATCACATATCCCTGAGAGATTATCTTTGAAAAAGTATCCCAGAGATTATCCTGAAAAGTATCCCCGAGAGTGTATCCCTGAAAAGCATCCTAGAGTATCCCATATAAATATGTCTGGGATACTCAATAAAGTATCCCAGATAAATGATCTCTCTGGGATACTTAATAAAGTATCCCAGGGAGAGTATTCCTGAAAAGCATCCTAGAGTATTCTAGATAAATAATATCTTTGGGATACTCAATAAAGTATCCCAGGGAGATTATCATAAGATAAGATAAGATAAGATAAGATTTCGTTCGGATTTTTAACCCCGGAGGGTTAGCCACCCAGGATAACCCAAGAAAGTCAGTGCGTCATCGAGGACTGTCTAACTTATTTCCATTGGGGTCCTTAATCTTATCCCCCAGGATGCGACCCACACCAGTCGACTAACACCCAGGTACCTATTTGCTGCTAGGTGAACAGGACAATAGGTGTAAGGAAACGTGTCATATATTATTATTATCATTATCAAAAAGAAGCGCTAAACCACAAGGGCTACACAGCGCTGCAGGGCACGAAGGAAGCATGGGTATCAGGTGGCAAAAGGGGGAGGGGAATAATTAGAAGGTTACGGAGAACAGCGGGGCAGTGGATAGTACAGGGGTAGAGGGTAGCAAGAGATTGAGGTAGAAAGGGCTGAGGGGAGTGCGAAAGGTATCGTCATCAGAGTTTGTGGAGTAAGTCAGTTGTTATCAAGAAGTCAATGAGAGAGTCAGGATTAAAGGAAGGTCCATCAGCAAGAAGGGAAGGTAAAGAGAGAGTAGTAGAGCGGAGACGATGTTGGAGGTAAATTCTGTGTGCTCATTGATAGAGTGGGCAGTCTAACAGAATGTGGCTGACCGATACTGGAACCTGACAATTCTCATAGAGAGGAATAGGGTGCCTCTCCACGAGATACCCATGACTAAGACGAGTGTGGCCAATGCGAAGACGGAAGAGAGTAGTCTCCCAACCTCAACACTGATGACAAGAAGACGGACAGTAACCTATACATGTACATGTAATTGGTTTAATAGAGTGAAGTTTGTTACCGAGTAGCTTAGACCAACGTTGTTGCCAACAAGTGTGAAGGTGGGTAGCTATTACAGCAAAATAGTCCATAAATGGAACACTTCTACATGAAACTGGTAGGTCATGTACTGTTAATCGCACAGAAGTGTCTGCCTGTTCATTGCCCTGTACGTCAACATGACCAGGGACCCAACAAAAAACAATATCTTTATGCTTGGTAGAGATACGGCGTAGCCAAAGTTGGATACGGAGGACTAGGGGGTTAGGTGTATCAAATTTTTGTATAGCCTGTAGAGCACTAAGGGACTCTGACACAACCACAAATGATGACACAGGCATAGATGCAATATGGATAAGTGCTGCAAGAATAGCATACAATTCAGCTGTAAAAATGCTAGCCGAGGATAGTAAATGTCCTCGCACGACACTGTCCGGAAACACTGCTGCGAATCTGACGCCATCAGAAGACTTAGAGCCATCTGTGTACACTGCGATGGCATGAGAATGAGAGCGGAAATGGTCAAGAAAAAGAGAGCAGGAAGCTACCGTAGGCAGTTGGGGTTTCGTGCAAGGGAGTGAGAAAGAACAGACTTGAACACCTGGAACTTCCCAGGGGGGGTAGGGAAAAGTGAGATGCTACATGAACATAGAAAGGTGGTAACTGAAGGGAAGACAAGCGCGAATGTAGTCGAAGAGAAAAGGGACGGAGCAAACAGGGGCGACAAATAAATAAAGAATGTCTACTAACATCGGTTAGTAGACATTCTATATATGGAAGGATTGTGCAGATCATGAGAGTGAACATAGTAGCGAAGACAATGGACATCATGGTGATTGGACAAGGATGGGACATTCACTTCTGCACAGAGGCTCTCGACAGGGGAAGAGCAAAAAGAACCAAGGCACAAACGTAATCCCTGGTGATGGATGGGATTAAGGCTCGAGAGAGTAGTAGGAGAGGCAGCTGAATAGATCTGATCACCATAATCAAGTTTCGATAAAATGAGGGCTGAATGTAGGCAAAGGAGAGCTCGACGATCAGCTCCCCATGAAAGATGAGCAAGGGTTTTAAGAAGGTCCAGCCGGTTGTGACAAGTTGCCTTCAGAGAGGTAATGTGAGGTTTCCAGGACAACCTATGGTCAAAGAGAAGGCCTAGAAACCTGACTGTATCATGTTCAGGGATACATGAGCCATAGTGGTACAAAGGATGATCGGAGATGACAGAGCATCTAGTGAAAGTAACTTGGTGAGTTTTGGTACCGGAAAATTTAAACCCATGTGTGGTGGCCCAATTGGAAACATGGGCGACCGCATGCTGGAGAGAAACTGTAATGAGGTGACAGTCAGCACCTGCACAAGCAATAGCGAGTCATCAACATAGAGTGATGCCCAAATATTGGATGGAAGACTAGAGGCCAAATCATTTATAGCAAGGAGAAAAAGTGTTGTGCTCAGAACACATCCCTGGGGGACACCTTCAGCTTGGACAAAGTTCAGGGAGAGCACATTATTAACCCGAACATGGAAATGTCTGTCAGTTAAAAAGTTTTTAAGGGAGGATGGTAGATTGCCTCGGAGGCCTAAGGAGTGGGCTTGGGCCAAAATATTATACCTCCAAGTTGTATCATATGCCTTCTCAAGGTCAAAAAATATGGCAATAACTGAGTGGTTATTCGCGAAGGATTAACAAACATATGTATCCAAGTGTAGTAAGGGGTCTGTGGTAGAACAGCCCTTACAAAATCCATATTGACTAGTGGGGAGACTGCTCTCTCTCTCTAAATGCCACATTAAATGTCGATTTACCAGACATTCCATCACTTTGCAAACTGCACTGGTAAGAGCAATGGGACCATTCTGAAAATCCCAGTGTGTTCAGGAAAAAAATGTTATGAAGAGTAAATTGTGTGTGTCTTGGAGATCTAATAATAAGGCATGGGTCACGAGGGAAATTTTCGTCGAGTGGTTCAATGAAGTGTTTGGTCCTAGTGTGAAGGAGTATCTCCTGGAAAAGAAATTGGATCTCAAGTGCCTCCTAGTAATGGACAATGCACCTGCTCATCCTCCAAACTTGGATGACCTAATTCTGCAGGAGTTTGAGTTCATCAGAGTAAAGTTCTTGTCCCCGAATACCACTCCTCTCCTCCAGCCCATGGACCAGCAGGTCATTTTAAACTTTAAAAAACTCTACACCAAAGCAATGTTTCAAAGGTGCTTTAATGTGACCTCAGGCACTCACTGACCCTAAGAGAGTTTTGGAAAGAACACTTCAGTATCCTCCATTGCATAAGCCTTATAGATAAGGCTTGGGAGGAAGTGACTACCAGGACTTTGAACTCTGCTTGGAGAAAACTGTGGCCAGATTGTGTCCACAAGAGGGATTTTGAAGGGGTTGTGGCTGACCCTGATGAGCCTATGTCAGTGGTGAACTCTATTGTGGCATTGGGGAGTTCCATGGGGTTGGATGTGAGTTTGGAGGATGTGGAAGAGTTGGTGGAGGACCACAACGAAGAGCTCACCACTGAGGAGCTGCCCGGTGGCCTGGTGGCTAAAGCTCCCGCTTCACACACGGAGGGCCCGGGTTTGATTCCCGGCAGGGTGGAAACATTTCGACACGTTTCCTTACACCTGTTGTCCTGTTCACCTAGCAGCAAATAGGTACCTGGGTGTTAGTCGACTGGTGTGGGTCGCATCTTGGGGGACAAGATTAAGGACCCCAATGGAAATAAGTTAGACAGTCCTCGATGACGCACTGACTTTCTTGGGTTATCCTGGGTGGCTAACCCTCCGGGGTTAAAAATCTGAACGAAATCTTATCTTATCTTATCTTAACAGATTGCAGCTCAGAATCTTGCTGCAGAGGAGGAGGAAGAGAGATGGAAGAAGGTGCCTTCTTCAGAAATTAAGGAGTTTTTGAAATGTGGGGCTGGATGGAAAGATTTATGGAGAAACATCACCCTGAGAAGGATGTTGCAAGCCATATCGGCAACTTGTACAGTGACAGAGTTTTGGCCCATTTTAGGGAAGTTTTAAAGAGATGCCAGAAACAGAGCTCTCTGGACACTTTTTTTGTGAGACAGGACTCCAGTGACTCTCAAGCTGGTCCTAGTGGCATTAAGAAACAGAGAAGAGAAGTATGTAACCCCAGAAAAGAACTTGGTACCTGAGGTGTTGATGGAAGGGGATTCCCCTTCCAAACAGTAGCTAATCCAATCTCTCTCCTCCTCCAGTCTCCCATACACTAAGAAGAATCGCCAATAAATGTAAGTGTTATGCTGTCAGTGTTTCATTCATCATGTCCCATTGTATTGTTTATGTACTACATCTATATTTCATGTAAAAAAAAAATTTTTGTTTTAATACTTCTGGGTGTCAGGAATGGATTAATTGTATTTACATTGTTTCTTATGGGGAAAATTGATTCGAAAATTGTCTATTTCAATAATCGTCGCACTTCCAGGAATGGATTAACGACAATAAACGAGGGACCACTGTATATAGTACACTGCGTATGATAATCTTTCCAAACTTTCTGAAGCAGTCAATACTGAATTATAAGGAACCTTCAGTGTAACGGACTAATAGGGTGTCTATTAAATCAAAATTACCAGGATATTTTTTGCATGATTGTAGCTGGGTCTGTAGTGCACTCAGCTCACACACACTGAGGTCCGTGGTTTGATGCCTGGTATGGGTGGAAACATTTCAGACACCTGCTGTCTCTGTGTCTCTGTTCACCTAGCAGTAAGTAGGTACCTGAATATTAGTTACCTAACACCTGGTGTAGCTGCTCACCTAGAAGTAAGTAGGTACCTGGGTGTGGGTCACTTCCTGGAGACATAACTGACCTAATTTGCCCATAGTGCTCTGCATAACAAGGAGCTAACTTATGTCATCTCCCACCCTAATCTTGCCTCACTGACAAAACCTTCTACATTAAGTTTGAGAGCAGAACAGGTGATGCCCAGCTAAACATTATGACTGACATTATTGCTAAACATAATGAAGACAAATTTCTGGGTCTGCACCTTGCCAGGAACCTGAAATTCAGCACCCATATCCAACACATAACAAAAAATTCTCCAAAACAGTTGTGATCCTCTCAAAGATATGTTATTATGTACCACAATCAGCACTACTCACACTATACTATTCACTCGTCTAAATGTCTGAATGTTGAAGACAGAGTAAAAGAGCTGAAGTTAAATGCAAGTTTATATAATTGCTCACAAACAGTGTCCAGAATATCTTGCTGCCAAGTTTGTCAAGGTTGGGAACCAAAACAATCATAGTACTAGGGGGAGAGAGCACAACTTTGTAGTAGCCAGGCTTCAAACACCTTTATTGTACAGCAATAAAGGAATGGAACAGTCTGTCTGTACATGTCAAAGCCAGTCACAGCATGAACCAGTTCAAGAAGACAGCCATAAGGTGCCTGATGAATGTAGCCACAGAAAAGGGGGGAGAATTATTTTTTTATTTTTTTTCGCTAACACTCATGTAATCTTCCCTTATTCCTAGTATATCTCCTATATAGTGTAATAATAAGATATTATCTCTTTCATATTATAACAATAAGGTAAAAGGACTCCGATGGAAATAAGTCACTCTGTCTGACTTTTTTGGGTTATCCCAGGTTCTTTACACATATGCTGCTATGTATGATAATTTACGTAACTGTATTTGTGTTAACCTGAATAAACTTACCTACTTACTTACCCTACCTCACCTATGCTATTTGTGCCTGGGGATCAAAAGCAGCAACCCACCTAGAGCCAATAAAAACCCAACAAAAACCTGCAGTAAGAATTTTCACACAATCCAATGCTTGACAACCCCCCCCCCCACTCTTCAAAGACCTAAACTTACTGTACAAAACATTCACACCTACTACTGTGCAACCTACATTTACATAACCATAAATTTTAATATTAATTCTGAACTAAAACACTTCCTTGATAGTTACAACAGGACCCACAGACATAATTTTTATTTTATTATTTTTTTTTATTATCACACTGGCCGACACAAAAATCTCTATGACATTCTTCATGTCCGGTTAAATCTCTTTAAAAACTCAATGTACATAAAAGGGCCTAAAATCTGGAACTCCCTGCCCGAAATCTCTAGAACTGCAGACTCAACAACCATTTTCAAAACTGCCGTTAAAAAACACATTTTCTCCCTAACTAGATGTACCTGAATTCTTGCATGTTTATGAGACAAAAAAAAAAAAAACAGCAGTCCTACCATCATGTAAAACAATTACAGGTTTACATTTTACACTCACTTGGCAGGACAGCAATGACCTCCCTGGGTGGTTGCTGTCTACCAGCCTATTACCACAGGATGGTAGTACCTCCCTGGGTGGTTGCTGTCTACCAACCTACTACCACAGGATGGTAATACCTCCCTGGGTGGTTGCTGTCTACCAACCTACTACCACAGGATGGTAGTACCTCCCTGGGTGGTTGCTGTCTACCAACCTACCACCACAGGATGGTAGTACCTCCCTGGGTGGTTGTTGTCTACCAACCTACTACCATAGGATGGTAGTACCTCTCTGGGTGGTTGCTGTCTACCAACCTACCACCACAGGATGGTAGTACCTCCCTGGGTGGTTGCTGTCCACCAACTTACTACCACAGGATGGTAGTACCTCCCTGGGTGGCTGCTGTCTATCAACCTACTACTTCAGGATGGCAGTACCTCCCTGGGTGGTTGCTGTCCACCAACCTACTACCACAGGATGGTAGTACCTCCCTGGGTGGTTGCTGTCTATCAACCTACTACTGCAGGATGGCAGTACCTTCCTGGGTGGTTGCTGTCTACCAACCTACCACCACAGGATGGTAGTACCTCCCTGGGTGGTTGCTGTCTACCAACCTACCACCACAGGATGGTAGTACCTCCCTGGGTGGTTGCTGTCTACCAACCTACCACCACAGGAAGGTAGTACCTCCCTGGGTGGTTGCTGTCTACCAACCTACTACCACAGGACAGTAGTACCTCCCTGGGTGGTTGCTGTCTACCAACCTACTACCACAGGATGGTAGTACCTCCCTGGGTGGTTGCTGTCTACCAACCTACTACCACAGGATGGTAGTACCTCCCTGGGTGGTTGCTGTCTACCAACCTACTACCACAGGATGGTAGTACCTCCCTGGGTGGTTGCTGTCTACCAACCTACCACCCCAGACCAACAAGGGGGTGGCACAGATATATACTACTCAGACCAACTAGAATGTATCACTAATACTTGCACAAGGGATGAACATGGGGAATATATAATAGCTAAATTCAAATCCAAATACCTACAAAAACCTCTCACATTGATAAACATCTACAGAGTTCCACAGTCAAACATTAGCCAATTTAGTCAAACCCTAGGAAGTATGATAACTGATGCACGCATGAACAAACATCACTTACTACTCTCAGGTGACTTCAATATAAATCTCCTGCAAGACCAGGACCCACACGTTACTGAATTCACAAACACTATGAGTAACTGCATGTTGCTACCAACAGTAACAAAACCTACAAGAGTTACGGAGACTAGTGTTTCCCTACTTGACCACATCTGGACCAACACCATATCCCCTTTAAAATCAGACATAATCACAGATAATACCACAGACCACTACCCTACTTTCCTCATAACAACTCTTGGTAAATTACCCCAAGACACTACTAAAGTCACCTTCAGACTTCACAATGAGGCAGCCATTAATAACTTCACAACAGCAGTAACAAACATTGACTGGCACACTGAGCTAGAAATCTATACAGATATTGACGAATGTACATGTATTAATAATTTTCTAAAAAAGACCCAATACCTCTATAACAAGCACTGCCCTAAAAAAACTAAACAGATGACAGCTAAGAGACTGAACAGTCCCTGGCTAACATCCAGCATTCTCAAATCCATAAATACAAAACACCTATATGAAAAACAGTACAGAATAGGTCACATAACCAGAGACCAAACAAAACGTTACTCGTCAATCCTAACCAGCCTGATAAGAAGGGCAAAAAAATTGTATTATGAGAACAGATTATCCAACTTATGAGGTGATATAAAAAAGACCTGGAAAACCCTATCAGAAATTCTAGGAACAGAAAAGATATCACGAAATAGCGAAATAAAATTAGCAAAATCAGATGAATCTCAACTCCCACCAACAGAAACAGCAAACAGACTCAATGATTTCTTCTCCACTATAGGACAAAACCTTGCCAATAAAATCCCAAGCTCACATACCCCACCAAATGACTACCTCACTGGCAACTACCCGAACACACTGTTCTTAGCTCCGACTAACCCATACGAAGTCTCCCTTATTATCAACACACTAAAACACAAGGCAGGAGATTTAAATACCTTACCACCCTTTATATACAAAAAAGTGTCACAAGTGCTATCACCAATCATTGCAACACTCTTTAACAAATCCATTGAATCCTCCACCTTCCCTACAGCTCTCAAAATAGCAAGGGTCACCCCGATCCATAAAGGAGGAGACCAAACAGTGTTGAATAACTATAGGCCAATATCCAACTTACACCCTCTCTCAAAAATCTTCGAAAAATTAATTCATAAACGAATCTACTCCTACCTCATCTCCCAAAACATACTCAACCCCTGCCAATTTGGATTCAGGCCTAATAAGAATACTAATGATGCTATTATACACATGCTAGAACATATATACACTGCAATAGAGAAAAAAGAAGTCCCACTGGGAATCTTCATTGACTTACGTAAAGCTTTTGATACAGCTGACCATGACTTGCTCCACATAAAATTGTCACACTATGGCATAAGAGGGCACTCCCTCAACTACCTCAAGTCATACCTCAGCAACAGAAGCCAATATGTGTACACAAATGGGGCAAACTCTTCCGCACAACCAATTACAGTTGGTGTCCCACAGGGAAGTGTCCTTGTCCCTCTTCTCTTTCTCCTATATATAAATGACCTACCAAATGCTTCGCAAATACTCAAACCCCCACTATTTGGAGATGACACTACATACGTCTTCTTTCACCCGAGCCCAGTCATGCTAGCAAATACTGTAAATACTGAATTACAGAAAATATCTACCTGGATGAGGACTAACAAACTTACACTAAACATTGACAAAACCTACTTCATTCAGTTTGGTAACAGAGCTACAGATGTCCCTCTTAACAATGATAAACGGATCACCTATCACAAAGCTAACAGAGGGAAAATTCTTAGGAATCCACCTTGATAATAGACTCAAATTTCATACACATATACAACAAATTTCTAAGAAAATTTCCAAGACTGTAGGCATACTATCGAAGATACGGTACTATGTTCCACAGTCAGCCCTCCTGGCCCTATATCACTCACTTATTTACCCCTATCTCACCTATGGAATTTGTGCATGGGGCTTAACAACAACTAACCATCTCAGACCACTAATTACCCAACAAAAGACTGCAGTCAGAATAACAAATTCCCACTACAGGCAGCACACTCCACCAATATTCAAAACACTAAACCTACTCACCATACAAAACATCCATACTTATTACTGCACTTATTACATACATAGAACACTTAACTCTGATATTAACCCTCCCCTCAAACATCTCCTTGCCAACCTCAACAAAACACATGACCATAACACAAGGCACAGATCACTCTTTGATGTTCCTCGTGTCCATCTCACACTATGCAAAAACTCAATGCACATAAAAGGCCCTAAAATCTGGAATTCATTACCTGTAAATATAAAAGAAACACTATCTGTTTATAAATTCAAGTCTCTTCTAAAAGATCACTTACTCACTCAAAACCAAATAAATACTGAATAACTGAACCTTATAAATTGTTTATCTTAAATGTTTCTCACAATTATATCACATAAATGTTAATCCTAAGACCCAATCTAACTTTGTTATCTTTTAAATACACTACCTAACAGAATACTCCATTCTACTGAATGTACAGCAATGCATGCAACCATATGACCTGTCTTTGTAATACTCATTTGTGCTTTATTGTTATCTGTTTACAATAATGTTTTATCACTGATTACATCATTGCTTAGTTAATCTTAAGTTAATTTTAAGCCTGCCCATAATGCTATGCATACAAGTGGCTTTGGCATGCTGCTCTTACCTGTATTTTTTTTTGTACCTCTGTATGTATGTTCAAATTATTAAATAAATAAATAAATAAATAGGATGGTAGTACCTCTCTGGGTGGTTGCTGTCTACCAACCTACCACCACAGGATGGTAGTACCTCCCTGGGTGGTTGCTGTCTACCAACCTACTACCACAGGACGGTAGTACCTCCCTGTGTGGTTGCTGTCTACCAACCTACCACCACAGGATGGTAGTACCTGCCTGGGTGGTTGCTGTCTACCAACCTACCACCACAGGACGGTAGTACCTCCCTGGGTGGTTGCTGTCTACCAACCTACCACCACAGGATGGTAGTACCTCCCTGGGTGGTTGTTGTCTACCAACCTACTACCACAGGATGGTAGTACCTCCCTGGGTGGTTGCTGTCTACCAACCTACCAACACAGGATGGTAGTACCTCTCTGGGTGGTTGCTGTCTACCAACCTAATGCCTAGTATTATAGATATACATTTGAAAGACATATGACTTATACCTGAACACAGCTGTAAATGGTGTTAAGCAGTTCACGTTAAGTCCGGCTGTCTCTTGTAGACAGTCACAAGGTGGTAGTGTGTGGGGTCCCATACTGCTCATCACTGCTGCTATATTTACCAACTTAATGCACAGCCACAATCTCTGCCAAAATATGTTACATTTAGAACAATCTAAATATGCTTTTATAGACAGTAAATCTGAACAATGGTTCTGAAGGCACAAAGATGTGGACATGTATACATGTATAGTACTTTGCATGTGATAATCTTTCAAAACTTTCCAGAGTACATAGTCAATATTGAATTAGAATGAACCTTCAATGTAACAGACTAATAGGGAGAATAAAGTGTCCATTAAATCAAAATTACCGGAATACTAGTTTTGTATGATTGTAACAGTAATAGACAATTTTCAGATTGAACAACTCATCTGTTAAATTTGAATAATAAACTTGGCCCATTAAATCTGGATTTTCTGTAAAAACAATGGACAATTTTGATTTAATGGACAAAGTTGTTGGACCTGAGATGAGTTTACTCAGCAGATTTATTTATTTATTTATTTATTTAATGTCTTTGCAAACAGTACATTGAGATTGTGTATATACAATAGTGGGTTGCAATACAAAGAGAGCCTCTATTATGCCTAGGTATTATGGGCCAACTTAACATTATTGGCTTACAGACTACTTAATACTAAGGAGTAGTATATCATAGTTGTACAGTAGAATGTTAATTATAAATGAATCAAAATTTGTATTATACAAAGATATACGTATTTATATTCTAAAATGCTTTTGTGAAAAACAATGATTCAATTATATTCCTGTCAACAATGGATAAAAGGTTCAATGTGATTGTTTCAGTTATGATGTGGGAGTACATAGGTGAGTAAGTGTGTACTGAGTGTTTAGCATTTAGTCTAGGGTGATTAAGTGGCTTTTGAGAAGAGTCTTAAATTGATTTTCAGACTGGGTTACTTTAATATCCTCTGGTAATGAATTCCATATTTTGGGGCCCTTTATGTGCATAAAGTTTTTACACAGTGTGATATAGACACGAGGTATATCAAAAAGAGATCTGTGTCTTGTGTTGTGGTCATGTGTCCTGTTTAGGTTGGTGAGGAAAAGTCTGAGTGGGGGGTTTATATTTGCATGTATTGTTCTGTGTATGTAGTAGGCACATGAATAAGTATGGATGTTCTTAACGGTGAGCAGATTCAGACTTTTGAAAATTGGTGGAGTATGCTGGCGGGAGTAGGAATTTGTTATCATTCTTACTGCTGCCTTTTGCTGGGTTATTAGGGGTTTTAGGTGATTGGATGTTGTTGATCCCCATGCACAAATTCCATATGTAAGATAAGGGTATATGAGTGAATGGTACAGTGCCAGGAGAGCTGATTGTGGAACGTAGTACCTTATCTTTGATAGTATGCCCACAGTCTTGGAGATTTTCTTGGTGATTTGTTGTACGTGTGTTTGAAACTTAAGGCTACTGTCAAGGTGGATACCTAGGAATTTTCCCTCTGTGAGTCTTGTGACTGATGATCCATTTAGCGTAATGTTAATTGGATCATTTGCAGGTTTGTTTCCAAACTGAATGAAATAGGTTTTATCAGTGTTCAGGGTAAGTTTGTTAGTCATCATCCAGGTAGATATTTTCTGTAATTCAGCATTGACTGCGTTTGGGTGGGAAAATGCATATGTAGTGTCATCTGCAAATAATATGGGTTTGAGTAGCTGTGATGCATTCGGCACATCATTGATGTAGATGAGAAAGAGGAGTGGTCCAAGGACGCTTCCTTGTAGGACTCCCACTG
The DNA here is from genome assembly GCF_038502225.1 of Cherax quadricarinatus. Lineage (NCBI taxonomy): Eukaryota > Metazoa > Arthropoda > Malacostraca > Decapoda > Parastacidae > Cherax > Cherax quadricarinatus. The sequence goes on from NW_027195474.1 coordinate 141,770, forward strand.
TGATTGGTTGGGTGGAGATAGTTTGCATCATTTGCATACACATATTGAGTTCTGTTACTAAGGTATGACTTTAGGTAGTTGAGGGAGTGGCCTCTGATACCATAGTGCATTAATTTGGAGTACAGTAGTTCATGGTCGACTGTATCAAAAGCTTTACGTAAATCAATGAAAATGCCCAGCGGGACTTCTTTCTTTTCAAGTGTGGTATATATTAGTTCTAGCATGTGTATGATAGTATCATTTGTGCTTTTATTATTTCTGAATCCAAACTGACAAGGGTTTAATATGTTGTGTGAAACGAGGTAGGAATAGATCCGTCTATGAATTAATTTTTCAAAGATTTTAGAGAGAAGTGGTAAGTTAGATATTGGTCTATAGTTATTCAAGTCAGCTTGGTCACCTCCTTTATGGATCGGAGTGACCCTCGCTATTTTGAGGATTGTTGGGAAGGTAGATGATTCAATGGATTTGTTAAAGAGCGTTTACCTGGAGTTTACCTGGAGAGAGTTCCGGGGCTCAACGCCCCCGCAGCCCGGTCTGTGACCAGGCCTCCTGGTGGATCAGAGCCTGATCAACCAGGCTGTTACTGCTGGCTGCACGCAAACCAACGTACGAGCCACAGCCCGGCTGGTCAGGAACCGACTTTAAGTGCTTGTCCAGTGCCAGCTTGAAGACTGCCAGGGGTCTGTTGGTAATCCCACTTATGTATGCTGGGAGGCAGTTGAACAGTCTCGGGCCCCTGACACTTATTGTATGGTCTCTTAACGTGCTAGTGACACCCCTGCTTTTCATTGGGGGGATGTTGCATCGTCTGCCAAGTCTTTTGCTTTCGTAGTGAGTGATTTTCGTGTGCAAGTTCGGTACTAGTCCCTCTAGGATTTTCCAGGTGTATATAATCATGTATCTCTCCCGCCTGCGTTCTAGGGAATACAGGTTTAGGAACCTCAAGCGCTCCCAGTAATTGAGGCGTTTTATCTCCGTTATGCGCGCCGTGAAGGTTCTCTGTACATTTTCTAGGTCAGCAATTTCACCTGCGTTGCAATAATTGGTGACAATACTTGAGAAGCTTTTTTGTACATAAAAGCAGGCAAGTTGTTTATGTCTCCTGCCTTTTTTTAAGGGTGTACATGATGAGCATAACTTCAGTGGGGTTGGTTGGAGCTAGGAATAGCGTATTTGGGTAGGTTCCTATGAGGTAGTCTGTTGGACGGGCGTTTGTGCTTGGTATTTTGTTTGCTAGATTTTTTCCTATGGTGGAGAAGAAAACATTAAGTCTGTTTGCTGTTTCGGTTGGAGTGAGTTGGGGTTCATCTGATTTTGTTAGTTTGATTGCTTTGTTTTTGGATAACTTTTTAGTTCCAAGAATTTCAGATAGAGTTTTCCAGGGTTTTTTCATATTGCCTTTGATGTTATGTAATCTATTTTCATAATACAATTTTTTTGACCTTCTTATCAGGCTGGTAAGTGCTGACGAGTAATTTCTCGACTGTTCTCTAGTTATTTGACCCATTCTTTACTGTTTTTCATATTTGTGCTTTGTGTTAATGGATTTGAGGATGCTTGGTGTTGGCCAGGGATTATTCAGTCTCTCTGCTGTGATCTGTTTAGTTTTTCTGGGGCAATGTCTGTTGTAGAGGCATTGGGCTTTTTTTAGAAAATTATTTATACATTCATTCATATCTGTATATGTTTCAAGCTCATTTTGCCAATTGATGTTATTCATAGCTGCTATAAAGTTGTTAACTGCTGTCTCGTTATGTAGTCTGAAGGTTACTTTAGTAATGTCTTGTGGTAGTTTGCCCAGATTAGTTATGAGAAAGGTTGGGTAGTGGTCTGTAGTGTTGTCCGTGATTATGCCTGATTTTAAAGGGGATATTGTGTTTGTCCAGATATGGTCTATTAAGGAGATGCTTGTCTCGGAGATTCTTGTAGGTTTAGATATTGCTGGTAGCAACATGCAGTTACTCATTGTGTTTGTGAATTCAGTTACTTGTGGGTCCTGGTCGTGTAGTATGTTTATGTTGAAATCACCTGTTAGTAGTCTTTATTCATGTGTGCATCAGTAATCACGTTTCCTAATTTTTCACTAAAGTGATAAATGTTTGACTGTGGTACTCTGTAGATGTTTATAACTGTGAGGGTTTTTGCAGGTCTTTTGATTTAAATTTGGCTATGGTATATTCTCCATGTTCATCCCTTGTGCAAGATTTATTGATACATTCGAGTTGATTTGAATAGTATATAGGTGTTCCTCCCCTTGCTGGTCTGTTCTACAGTTGTGTATGGCCATGTAGCCAGGAATGGTATAGAAATCTGTAATATCAGGCTTAAGCCAGGTTTCTGTGAGTGTGATGATTGATATATTGGAATAAAGGGAACTGAGTAATGCTGTGAGGTCATCATAATGTTTGCTCAAGGATCTGACATTGTAGTTAAAGATGGTTATGTTATTGTTTGCACTGAGTAATGTCTTTGCTTGGTCTGCTGTGTAGTAATTACAGTTACTGGTTGATTCATGTAATTCATTTTGTAAAAGTTTACATCAGGATCTATGTCTGTAATTGTAGGATGAGAGTAATTTTACAAGCTAGATTTTCTGAGTAAAATGATAAGATTTATATTGAATCTACAACTAGACTTATGACTAAGACACCGTGATTAATCTAAAACTTGTAAAAATTTGAAAGAAAAAGGGATTATTACACAATTGATAATTCAGTTATACACTTAAGTATCTAATAGGACCTTAATTATTTTAACAAGTGAGTTTATGAACTACAGTAGATTTTTACAGTTAAAATAAAGGAGCTAGTGGATATAATAGTAAAAGAATGTATTAAAAGTAAAATAAATAGAACCTGAGGTAGTCTATAGCACCTGGAGTATTTTAATGGCAAAATAGTGAACTTATTACACTTTAGCACCTCAGAATAGAACTATGATTATTTTAACAATTGTGAATATATGAACTGAGGTAGTTATTTAAAACTAAAATAAGGGAGAAAATATATAAGGGACTAAATTAAGAAATGGTAAACAAAGTTCAATGGACAGATAGTCACTATGATATAATATAATGGCAAAATAGTGAACTTATTACACTTTAGCACAAGAATAGTGGACAACTCTGGCTTTAACAGACTTTAACCCTTAAATGGTCCAAACGTATATACAGTGGACCCCCGCTTAACGATCACCTCCAAATGCGACCAATTATGTAAGTGTATTTATGTAAGTGCGTTTGTACGTGTATGTTTGGGTGTCTGAAATGGACTAATCTACTTCACAATATTCCTTATGGGAACAAATTCGGTCAGTACTGGCACCTGAACATACTACTGGAATGAAAAAAGTTCGTTAACCGGGGGTCCACTGTATATGTTTTTTCAACATCTGAAAGTATGTAAAAAAAATGTAGATCTTCTTTTTGGTATTACATTTGAAAACGTGTGAAAAAACTTTTATCTACATTTTGTTTTTTTGTTAAAAAAAGTAGATCTACTTTTGTAGCTACGAATTTGAACGTCGATTTGTTTGGACCGTTTAAGGGTTAACCTTTGCTTTCAAAAGTTGTCCAGCCAGAGATTTTGTCCATTAAATGGGATACATTAAATCCAGGTTTTACTGTACATATAAAGCACTGTAATACGCCACAAATTTTTCAATATCTAAATTTGTAAACTTAATGAATTTAGACATTTATTTTTAAATTTGCACAAGGCATATTAACGAAAAACAAACTACACGACCCATTAATGAAAAACTACACAACCAATTAAAAATAAACTAGAATATAGTAGATTTTGCTTAATTACCCACACCTTAATGTAATTTCTATTACTGACCATATGTACATTCATGGGGGAAGAACTAAACTCACATGGGTCATACATCACCTAGAGGAATGGATAGCATTTAGGTCTGATACAAGGAACTGGAGCACAGATCCAGTTTTGCAGATTAAGAGCACCCCACCATGCCACATGTACAAGGTACACAGACCATAGCTGACATCAATGACATACTACTATATAGAAACCAGATATTTATACAGAGCATTTCCTGCAAATGAGGTCAGTTTTGTCCCAGGATGCGACCCATAGCAGTTGACTAACTTCCAGGTACCCATATTACTGATGGGTGAACATAGACAACTGGTCAAAGGAAACACGCCCGAAGTTTCTACCCTCGCTGGGAATTGAACCCAGACCCTCGCTGTGTGAAACAAGAGCTTTAGCCACCAGGCCATGGTGCCCTGTGGCCTTGTGGTCCCTTGTTATGCAGAGTATTTCCCAAAAATTAGGTCCGTTTTGTCCCAGGATGCAACCCACACCAGTCAAGTAACACCCAGGTACCTATTTTACTGCTTGGTGAACAGTGACAGCAGGTGTCTTAAGTAAACACGTTCTAATGTTTCCACCTGAACTGGGGATTGAACCATGGCACAGGTGGGGTTTGAACCTATGGCAAGGGAATCATAAAACTTGAGGTCAGTGCCTTCAAACTTGACCCATTCCTTGACTTATTTCCAGTCATATTATTATGATTTCATGAGCCAAGCTAGGGCAGTATTAACCTTCTATAATAATATTCCTTTAAATATATTTCTAAATTAGTTTATAATGACATTCATAATAAAAATTGAACAGAAGATTTAAGTATTGAATATTTAATGAGCCTAACCTTGAGGAACTTCCATTTTTCATATTCTGTTTGAGTTTTGTGTATCAAGTCGACAGGATATGACCAGACAGCCGGACGACTTATGACTAAATTTTGTATTTTATTTTCTGTATGTTGTTTTAGGACCAAATTTATTTGTGATTTGTATATGATGGTATGTATGTGTTTAGCTCATATTTTTTAGCAAACATTCAAGGGCCACAATGGAAATACATGTTATTTTGTCTGACATTTTTGGGTTATGTTATGTAATTTATACATGTATGATAATTGTACTTGTGTGTACCTGTGCCAAAAGTTACTAATGAACTGAAAAATTAGAAGAGATGCAAAATATTATGTTCTTGGTCCCTATCTCCACTTATAACATGGGCTTCTATGGGAAAAATAAATTCACTTAACACTTGACATTATTAAAGATGTTCAAATTCAAATTCAAATTCAAAGTTTATTCTCTATAAGGATTACAATGCTGAGTTTACAGAAATTTGGTTATTGTTTGGTTTACATGTAGTAAAATTGCGATTACAGAGTGTACCACTAGAACGCTTAGCATGGCTAGGCATTTCGGGCATACTTAGTTTTATTCTTAATTGTAAAATATTACAATATTAAATATTAAAATATTAAAATATTAAGATAAGATTTCGTTCGGATTTTTAACCCCGGAGGGTTAGCCACTCAGGATAACCCAAGAAAGTCAGTGCGTCATCGAGGACTGTCTAACTTATTTCCATTGGGGTCCTTAATCTTGTCCCCCAGGATGCAACCCACACCAGTCGACTAACACCCAGGTACCTATTTGCTGCTAGGTGAACAGGACAACAGGTGTAAGGAAACGTGTCGAAATGTTTCCACCCGCCGGGAATCGAACCCGGGCCCTCCGTGTGTGAAGCGGGAGCTTCATGATTGTGGCCAGATATAAACATGTAAATAGTTCATTATCTTTGTAACTTACTCATGATTGTGGCCAGATATAAACACGTAAATAGTTCATTACCTTTACACCTTGTTCAGCTATCAGAACTTTGTGGTCCAGTCCCTGGTCCCATTATGTACCTCTGTAATGCTGAGGTATAATAGTAATATATATAATAATGTATCTTTATTTACTACAAGTACATGTACATGGTATACAGGCTTAGCTGACATCATTGACATACTACTGTATAGAAAGCCCATTGTTATGCAGAGCTTTTCGAGCAAATTAGGTCCTTGTCCTAGAGTGCGACCTGGAGTATACCTGGAGAGAGTTCCGGGGGTCAATTCCCCCATGGCCCAGTCTGTGACCAGGCCTCATGCCCGCTGGTCAGGTACTGACTTTAGGTGCCTGCTTGAAGACTGCCAGGGGTCTATAGGTAATCCCCCTGATGTATGCTGGGAGGCAGTTGAACAGTCTTGGGCCCCTGACACTTATTGTGTTGTCTCATATCGTGCTAGTGACACCCCTGCTTTTCACTGGGGGGATGTTGCATCGTCTGCTGAGTCTTTTGCTTTTGTAGTGAGTAATTTTCATGTGCAAGTTTGGTACTAGTACCTCTAGGATTTTCCAGGTGTATATAATCATGCATCTCTCCCTCCTGAGTTCCAGGGAGTACAGGTTCAGGAACTTCAAGCATTTCCAGTAATTGAGGTGGTTTACCCACACAAGTCGACCAACTCCTAGGTACCCATTTTACTGATGGGTGAACATAGGCAACCAGTGTAAAGAAACACTCCCAATGTTTCTACCCATGCTGGGAATCGAAGGCATACCCTCGCTGTGTGAAGCAAGAGCTGTAGCCACCAGGCCAGGAGGTACTGTGCATAGTCCCTGGACCCATTATATACCTCTGTAATGTTGAGGTACAGTCCCTGGACCCATTATATACTTCTGTAATGTTGAGGTACAATCCCTGAACCAATTATGTACCTCTGTAGTGATGAGGTATAGTCCCTGGACCCATTATGTACTTTTGTAATGTTGAGGTACAGTCCTTGGACCTATTATGTAAATCTGTAATGTTGAGGTACAGTCCCTGGGTCCATTATATACCCCTGTAATGTTGAGGTACAGTCCCTGGGCCCATTATTTACCTCTGTAATGTTGAGGTACAGTCCCTGGGTCCATTATGTACCCCTGTAATGTTGAGGTACAGTCTCTGGGCCCATTATTTACCTCTGTAATGTTGAGGTACAGTCCCTGGGCCCATTATGTACCTCTGTAATCTTTCGACTACCACCCACAGGATGGGTATACACTGCATAATAAAAATAATGAACTATTACTATTTCTTTGCATAGTATACAGTGTGTGATTAACATGTTATAATATAAAGATTATTATTTATTATTATTATAACCAAAAAGAAGTGCTAAACCACAAGGGTTATACAACGCAGTATATTATAAAGAGAATCGCTTTGTATTTTACTTAAAATATATTTGCTGTATTTCTTGTGTTCAGATCACCTTCTCCATTATTTTTATTACACTCATGAGGGAAGGGAAGGGGAAGCGCTAAACCCATCAGTAGTGGTGAGACAACACCAAAAATTGTGGTGGTACCGGTACTCAATTTAAAGCTGATACCAATACTGATACCATCAAAATTTGCTAAGGACACTGTCTATCCAACGAGGACACCGTCTATCCAACGAGGACACCGTCTATCCAATGAGGACACCGTCTATCCAACGAGGACACCGTCTATCCAACAAGGACACAGTCTATCCAACGAGGACACCGTCTATCCAACGAGGACACAGTCTATCCAACAAGGACACAGTCTATCCAAAGAGGACACCATCTATCCAACGAGGACACAGTCTATCCAACGAGGACACCGTCTATCCAATGAGGACACCGTCTATCCAACGAGGACACTGTCTATCCAACGAGGACACTGTCTATCCAACGAGGACACAGTCTATCCAACGAGGACACCGTCTATCCAACGAGGACACCGTCTATCCAACGAGGACACCGTCTATCCAACGAGGACACCGTCTATCCAACGAGGACACCGTCTATCCAACGAGGACACAGTCTATCCAACGAGGACACAGTCTATTCAACGAGGACACAGTCTATCCAACGAGGACACAGTCTATCCAACGAGGACACAGTCTATCCAACGAGGACACAGTCTATCAACGAGGACACAGTCTATCAACGAGGATACACCAAGAGCTCTGAATCTATTCTGGAAAAAGCACAGAATAAGAGAGATGAAACTAAATAAATGGTAACCAAAACTAAACAAAAAAGATATAACTAAAACAAAAATTTCTAATCCAGACAAAACTCAATGGCTTCAAGTTAGAAAAAATTATATTTAGAAAATATATATGGAGAAAAAGGCTTGGCAATAAAGTTGTAGATGTAAGGAACAAACTACTGGGATGCATCAGTAACTTTAAAAATAAAAGGTGGTACACAGTTATTGGTGAACAGTCACCTGACACACAGTCACCTGGTACACAGCCACCTGGCAGAGCAACCTGGTACACAGTCACCTGGCAGAGCCACCTGGTACACAGTCACCTGGTACAGTCATCTGGTACAATGTCATCTGGTACACAGTCATCTGATCTGTATTTGTGTATACCTGAATAAACTTACTTACTTACTGGTACACAGTCACCTGGTACACAGTCATGTTATAGACAATCACCTGGTACAGTCATCTGGTACACAATCAACTGGTAGAGTCATCTGGTACACAGTTATCTGGTACACAGTCATCTGGTAAACTCCAGGAAACACAGTCATCTGGTACACAGTCATGTTATAGACAATCACCTGGTACAGTCATCTGGTACAGTCACCTGGTACAGTCATCTTGTACACAATCACCTGGTACAGTCATCTTGTACACAATCACCTTGTACAGTCACCTGGTACAGTCATCTTGTTCACAATCACCTGGTACAGTCATCTTGTACACAATCACCTTGTACAGTCACCTGGTACAGTCATCTTGTTCACAATCACCTGGTACAGTCATCTTGTACACAATCACCTTGTACAGTCACCTGGTACAGTCATCTTGTTCACAATCACCTGGTACAGTCATCTTGTACACAATCACCTGGTACAGTCATCTTGTACACAATCACCTTGTACAGTCACCTGGTACAGTCATCTTGTTCACAATCACCTGGTACAGTCATCTTGTACACAATCACCTTGTACAGTCACCTGGTACAGTCATCTTGTTCACAATCACCTGGTACAGTCATCTTGTACACAATCACCTTGTACAGTCACCTGGTACAGTCATCTTGTTCACAATCACCTGGTAGTCATCTTGTACACAATCACCTGGTACAGTCACCTGGTACAGTCATCTTGTACACAATCACCTGGTACAGTCATCTTGTACACAATCACCTGGTACAGTCACCTGGTACAGTCATCTTGTTCACAATCACCTGGTACAGTCATCTTGTACACAATCACCTTGTACAGTCACCTGGTACAGTCATCTTGTTCACAATCACCTGGTACAGTCACCTGGTACAGTCATCTTGTTCACAATCACCTTGTACAGTCACCTGGTACAGTCATCTTGTACACAATCACCTGGTACAGTCATCTTGTACACAATCACCTGGTACAGTCATCTTGTACACAATCACCTGGTACACAGTCATCTGGTAGGCAATCACCTGGTACAGTCATCTTGTACACAGTCACCTGGTTTACAGGGCCACTGACGGCTAAACCAACATGGTGTCCGTCCAGTCACCTGGTTTACAGGGCCACTGACGGCTAAACCAACATGGTGTCCGTCCAGTCACCTGGTTTACAGGGCCACTGACGGCTAAACCAACATGGTGTCCGTCCAGTCACCTGGTTTACAGGGCCACTGATGGCTAAACCAACATGGTGTCCGTCCAGTCACCTGGTTTACAGGGCCACTGACGGCTAAATCAACATGGTGTCCGTCTTCCCGATCTTCTGGGAAGGTTCCTTGTCCGAAACTGAGCCATAAAAGACGAAATAAACAAAAGTTCCTTTGTAAATAGAACTAGAAACTGGAATTTTGCAAGCCATACCACGGACGGGGCTTGAACTCGCGGTGGTGAGTCGTAAAATATCCAGACCAACGCGTTTTCAATTATAAAATTGAAAACGCTTTCACAAAAAATCTGAAAGATAGACTGCAAATCAGTAAGAACAAAATGTTGAGATTCATCCTGGACCTGGATCCAAGAGAACATGTAGGTCTGGGTCCAAGAGAACATGTAGGTCTCTGTCCAAGAGAACATGTAGGTCTGGGTCCAAGAGAACATTTAGGTCTGGGTTCAAGAGAACATGTAGGCCAGGGTCCAAGAGAACATGTAGGTCTGGGTCCAAGAGAACATGTAGGCCTGGGTCCAATAGAACATGTAGGCCTGCGTCCAACAGAACATGTAGGCCTGGGTCCAAGAGAACATGTAGGTCTGGGTCCAAGAGAACATGTAGGTCTGGGCTCCAGAGAAATTGTAGGCCTGGGTCCAACAGAACATGTAGGCCTGGGTCCAACAGAACATGTAGGCCTGGGTCCAAGAGAATATGTAGGTCTGGGTCCAAGAAAACATGTAGGTCTGGGTCCAAAAGAACATGTAGGCCTGGGTCCAAGAGAACGTGTAGGTCTGGGTCCAAGAGAACATGTAGGTCTGGGTCCAAGAGAACATGTAAGCCTGGGTCCAAGAGAACATGTAGGCCAGGGTCCAAGAGAACATGTAGGCCTGGGTCCAAGAGAGCATGTAGGCCTGGGTCCAAGAGAACATGTAGGCCTGTGTGAGGGAAAAGTTCAATAGATAGGAGTAGCGAGGGAGTATATAGTAACAATAGTTTCATTGCCGGCTACTTGTTAAGGTAGGGTAAGTCCAGCTCCCGCTATTCCCCCCTTTTTCCCCCTCCCCGAAAGTGATAGTTTGATTGCCGGCTGCTTGTTAATGTAGGGTCAGTCTAGCTCCCGCTATCCCTTCCCCTCCCTCTTCCCCCCCCCCCAAAAGGTGACGTGTAGGGCTCTGGTCAAACAGTAAATCACTCAACTCACAGCTCCCAACACTACTGTAAGTACACGCCTGATCATATTTTAGTGGACTTATAGGTTGAAAGCTTCACTTTTGACCAATAATTAATTTAGTCCTTTCAGTCTTGATAGGTTAAAATGTTTTAATAATCACCACATCTTTTAGGTATTGTACTTATCATGGAGAGTGATTTCTTAAGCAGTGGGTAATCTGTCTCTCTTTACAGCTTGAGAGGACAGAGAGGGTCACCTGCTAATCAACGAGTAGAAATTGAAGGAGACGGACTAACGTTCTGAGACGTCCCAAATTTTTGATCCACTTACCTGTTTGTGTATGCAAGTAGCAGGATATAACCCCTCATCATTGCAGTGGAAAAAACCTGCTTTCCAGTCATCTGGACGGATTATTGACGGCTAAAAAAATCTGTGAAGAACGAGCCGGTGGGTTGTCACCAACACCTGCGACCCCCCCCCCATCATCGGCAACGGCTACGATTTCAACAACACGCAGTGTTACCAACACCAGACACCCAAGTTTTATATATATATATTAGCATTGAATTCAGATATTTATATTTTTCACTTTTTCATTTTCTTTAAGGTAGGATTAATATTTCATATTTAAGTGTTTTATATTTTATATTTTCTAAATAATGAAGTGTTTATGTTTGTCAGTTTTTGTTCTTTTTCTATTCATTAATTTTCCTGAGGAGGAGCCAGCCTTGGTAATACTGTCTGAAGTTGTTACAGGGCTGAGTAAGCCTTCACAAGTGGCGACCTTGCCAGGATCAACTCGACTGAATCAAGATTCAACTCCATCTCGAATCTACCATTGGAACTTCAACGCCGCATACCACAGACGGTTACCACCAGCCATGAGTAATCATTCTCCATGGTAGGACTACAGTACAGGTATTTAAAAGATTTGGTGATTGTTATAGTCTCAATTTATTGTAAGTCAAATCAGGCAGGATATAATATTTATTTCTGCCACCTTTTTGTTCGAGCTTGAAACACTTTGGAGGATTAGACTCTAGGGACCCGAGATTTTCCAGTGACAATTTGTTTCATTGAGCTCTTTATTTTATCAAGGGAACTGTCGTAGGACACTCTTGATTTGTTGGTGAGAAGATTGGATGGTCAAGGGACCCCATTCTACTTACTGTTTGCTAGGAGCTGGCATAGAACCCTTCGTTTTCATTAATACATATTGTTTAATTGAAGTAGGGATCGAGCCCTCTGGTTTATTTACAGTTTGAGCGGAGCAGAAATTGAACCCTCCGTTTTCTTTAATACCCGTTTCATTTCCCGATAGTTTAAGTTATTCTTGCAAGTATGGAGGAATACCAGTTTTTGATGAACGCTGGAAGTAAGTTAGGAATAACAGGGAAAAATTTAGAATCTTTCATTAGTGCTAAGATCCAGGAAAGACTTGAAAGAGAGATAATTTAGAGAGAAGAAAGACAGAAAGGGAAAGAGAAGAAGAAAAGGAGAGAGAGAGAATCGAAAGAGAAGAAGAAAAGGAGAGAGAATCGAAAGAGAAGAGAAAAAGGAGAGAGAGAGAATTGAGAGAGAAATCCAAGACAGAAAGAGAGAGAGAAGACAAAAAGGAGCGTGATGGACTTGATCGTGTAGAGAGAGCTAGAGTACGTGAAGAACAAGTTAAATTAAGAGAACTTGAGGAAAGAGCAAAGGATAGAGAAGTTGAGGAAAAAGCTAGAGAACGTGAGGAAAAAGCTAGAGAACTTGAGGAAAAAGCTAGAGAACGTGAGGAAAAAGCTAGAGAACTCGAGTTAGAGAGAGAAAAGGATTGCGAGCTCAAAAATGCTCGCCTTGAATTAGAGAATAAAAAGTTAACTCTTACACAACAACAATTAGAGGAAGGAGTAATTGAACATCATGCAGCTAGTGCACATATTCCAACACCTAATTTACCTCCCTTCACAGAGGGTGAAGACATTACTTCATAGAGGGACTAGTACCGAACTTGCACACGAAAATCACTCACTACAAAAGCAAAAGACTTGGCAGACGATGCAACATGTGAATGGCCTGCTGACACCTGGGCTACAAGGTTAGAAATGTTATTTTCTGGTACAGCTTTGAATATCTATGCAACTTTGTCGCAGGATATCATATGTAATTATAACCTACTGAAGAAGGCAATCCTTAAAGCATATCAAAAAACCACTAATTCTTACAGGAAAGATTTCGGGTATGCCACCTTACAGCCTAGCCAAAACTTTCAGCAGCTACAGGTAACACTCTTTCGTTTGTTCGACTTTTGGACAGAGAGTTCAGGAATTGATCACAGTTATGAATCTCTTAGAGACTTCATGGTTGCTGACCAGTTCCTGACAGCTCTTCCTCACCAGATACGAACATTCATCAGAGAACGTAACCTGATTAAAGCTGAGGAAGTTGCTGAGGCTGCTGACCTGTATGCTGAGGCTCACAATTCCTATAAAGACCTAAAGGGATCGAACCCTAAGGGCAAGGGTTCATCAGACCTTAAGAAATCAAAGCCTCTAGTGGAAAGTAAAATGACTTCTTTTATTCCTGTTTGTCATTTGTGTGGTGTTAAGGGACATAAACGTCCAGATTGTCCTTCTAAGAAGGTCCAAAAAGTTGGAAGATGTTTTAAAGACTGTAATGACCAAGCACCCTTCTGTTCAGGAACAGTTAATGGACTTAATGTATCTACCATTTTACGAGACACTGGATGCACATGTATAGTCATTTCTGATAAGCTATTCCCTAATCTTTAAGAAACTCATTCCTCTGCTATACTTTCAGACTACTTGGGCCGTACGGACACTTTTCCTACCATCCATTGTTCACAGGTTGGTCTGAAGCCGTACTAGCTCCCATCACTTCTTGCTCCGTACTAATAGGTAATGTAAAAGGTGCCATTCTTCTTTCTGAGGTTGACCTTTCATCACTAAAGGTGGACATAAGCTTTTCAGATCCTCTTCCTGTAGAGTCAGAGAAGCCCCTAGAAAGTTCAGATGAGACAATGTCTCGCGAGATTCATGTGGGATTAAAAACCAGTGATGCTACTCTCGAAAGCGAGGTAGTAGGATCACCGGTTCACTTGTTAGATGAAAGTGAAGATATCACCTCCGATACCATAAATGTCTTGACTAGGGCTCAGACCAAAGCCCAGGCTTCTCCCACTATCCATCCTTTGATTTTCCCTGACTTTAAGCCTTTAGATATATCGAAGGACTCCTTTGTCAATTTACAGCGTAATTGCCCTTCTCTTCAGAATTAGGCAACAATAACCAAATTTCTGTAAACTCAGCATTGTAATCCTTATAGAGAATAAACTTTGAATTTGAATTTGAGGAATGGGAACAGTTTGTTAGTGGATTAAATAGGTCCACCCCTTTGAGTTTGGCTTGGAAAGGTATAAATAAAATAACCAGGAAAAAGACTGGCAATGTTGCTCATCCCTTTCCTCTTGAAAATGCAAATGACCTCATAAATGACTGGTCCAAAACATCCAGGCATGAAAGCCTTCCATCTCATATTAGAAAAAATTTAGAGAGTACTTCTGAAGAAATGTTGAAACTGATTAATTTTATGAGCCAAAATATTGATGAGAGTGATTGCCTCTTTACAGAGTATGAATTAGATAATGCATTAACCAAAGGTCGATCAACTGCTCCTGGAGAGGATGGTATAACCTATGATATTCTCAGAACTCTAAGGCACGTGCCTGATAACCCTTTGTTGGCACTGTATAATCTCAGTTACATTGAGGGCGTTCTTCCTACTTCCTGGACCAATAGTTTCATTGTGCCTATCCCTAAGCCCCAACAGCCTGATACATTTAGGCCGATCTCCTTAACTAGTTGTCTTTGTAAAACTTTTGAAAGAATGATGCTTAACAGACTGTACTACAGAATCAGACATCAACTTTCCCCCTACCTCTATGGGTTCATGAAAGGTAAAAGTGTGCAGAACTGTATTTCCACCTTTCTCACTGCACACACCTCTACTAGTTTTACCACTTTTCTTGATCTAAAATCTGCATTTGATATTGCGAACAGAACCGTTATACTACATGAACTAGCCAAAATGAATATTGGTGGTAGCTTACTCTGCTGGATAATAGGATACCTGTCAAATAGAGTATCCTCTGTCCTTTACCAAGGCTTCAGAAGTGATTCTAAAGAAATGTCTTTAGGTACACCGCAGGGAGGAGTTCTTAGTCCCATGCTATTTAATATTCTGATTAATGCTCTCCTAAATGCTCTACCTGCCTCACCTAAACATATAGCTATAAGCTATGCTGATGATATCATGATCCATACAACAGGGCATAAGAAGATGAATACCATTCTTAATGAAGTTCAAGCAATTTGTAATCGACTAGGCCTCATAACATCTTCCTCTAAAACAAAGATATTAACAAGCAAACGACATCCCCCACCCATCTATTTGCAGGGTGAAATCATTAGCTACGTTAAAACTTACAGATATCTTGGTTTAGATGTGCCCTTTAACAAATCCACTATACCACAACTAAACAAGAAATGTAAAGCTAGGCTAAATGTTCTCAAAGCTGTTGCTGGCTACAATCCCAACTATGGTGCTAATGTGAGAATCGTGAGAATGATGTACATAGCCTATGTTAGGTCCTTAATTGATTATGCTGCTCCCATATTGATATTAGCTAGAGAAAGTTCTCTCCGACCCTTGGAGTTAATGCAAAATGAAGCTCTCAGGATTATTCTTGGCTGTCCCAGATATACAAAAGTTCTTAACATGAGGAAGGAGCTTGGTATTTCTAGTATCAGTGATAGGATTGTTGAAATTAACACTGTACTCGGTATTAGAATGTTGAGAAACGAACCAGACACTGTCACAGTGAATCTTACCAAGTGTCTAGAGGTAAATACACACAGATCTAAATGGATTGTGAAAACGTGCAATTGCATTAAGTTTTATAACCTGCATGAACAGTATCACTGTAGGCAACAAGAGCATTTCACCCCTCTATGGAAGATGTGTTCATTTAATATCACATACCTACAAGTCCCTCCCAAGAAGTTCATTGCTAGTAATCCCCTCCTTAAATCTCTTGTTAGAACAACTGCTCAAGAAGAAATTTCTCACCTAGCTTGTAGTAATAAGTTATCACAAGTTATATACACTGATGGATCTAAACAGGAGTCTTCTGGCAGGGCTGCATCTGCTCTTGTTGCCACCTCCCTAGTTAAGAACGATAATAAATTTGTTGAGTTAGGCATAAGAATTAACAACTGGGCGTCTACACTGCAAACTGAATTGTTTGCAATCCTAATGGCGCTAAAGCTAACCTATGACACTGAGCTTGACTCTGTCATCATTACTGATTCTATGTCATCATTGAAGGCTCTTGACTCATATAATGACTCCAACAACATGCTCATTGGGGAAGCCAGGTATAGATACTCAAAAATTAGGGACAAAGGAATTAATGTACAATTGCTATGGATCCCATCACACATTGGATTACTCCTTCATGATAAAGTTGATATGTTAGCCAAGAAGAGTACCCAGAAGGAGAATGTAGAATATAACTTTGGTATAACTGTGTCTAGCATTAGGAATAATATTAGGAGAGAAGTAAATATTGAAAATGATTGTTATAGGAATGCAGTTAGAAGCCTGAGTAGATCTATAACCCACTATGATAACATGAACGTAGATAAGTATGTTTATGGAGCAACTTGCAATGTGAACAGACTGACTGATGTTGTAGTGGCCAGGCTTAGGCTTGGTTACAAGTACTTCTGGCAGTTTGGGAGACACACAGATGATGATCAAACTAAATGTAAATTATGTGATCAGACATATGGTCACTCTCTTGAACACTATGTGCTTAATTGTCCACTCATTGAGGAATACAGAGACAGACAGTATAATAACCTATGTGACATGTCAAGATATCTTATTAATGAAAATAAGATACCAGATATACTAAGCAAATTTCCTAAATTTGCTTGTAACAGATAAGTGAACTATAGATATGTAGATATAAATCCATATGTATTCCTGTTAACCCTTTGGAGCCTAGTTCCTAGGCCTTTTGTGTATCCATATGTTGTCCATATCTTGTTCCTCATCCTCATATCCGACATAGACAAGGATGTCAGCCACAGCACCGTGTCTTCCTTTGCAGATGACACCCGAATCTGCATGACAGTGTCTTCCATTGCAGACACTGCAAGGCTCCAGGCGGACATCAACCAAATCTTTCAGTGGGCTGCAGAAAACAATATGAAGTTCAACGATGAGAAATTTCAATTACTCAGATATGGTAAACATGAGGAAATTAAATCTTCATCAGAGTACAAAACAAATTCTGGCCACAAAATAGAGCGAAACACCAACGTCAAAGACCTGGGAGTGATTATGTCGGAGGATCTCACCTTCAAGGACCATAACATTGTATCAATCGCATCTGCTAGAAAAATGACAGGATGGATAATGAGAACCTTCAAAACTAGGGAGGCCAAGCCCATGATGACACTCTTCAGGTCACTTGTCCTATCTAGGCTGGAATATTGCTGCACTCTAACAGCACCTTTCAAGGCAGGTGAAATTGCCGACCTAGAAAATGTACAGAGAACTTTCACGGCGCGCATAACGGAGATAAAACACCTCAATTACTGGGAGCGCTTGAGGTTTCTAAACCTGTATTCCCTGGAACGCAGGAGGGAGAGATACATGATTATATACACCTGGAAAATCCTAGAGGGACTAGTACCGAACTTGCACACGAAAATCACTCACTACGAAAGCAAAAGACTTGGCAGACGATGCACCATCCCCCCAATGAAAAGCAGGGGTGTCACTAGCACGTTAAGAGACCATACAATAAGTGTCAGGGGCCCGAGACTGTTCAACTGCCTCCCAGCACACATAAGGGGGATTACCAACAGACCCCTGGCAGTCTTCAAGCTGGCACTGGACAAGCACCTAAAGTCAGTTCCTGATCAGCCGGGCTGTGGCTCGTACGTTGGTTTGCGTGCAGCCAGCAGCAACAGCCTGGTTGATCAGGCGCTGATCCACCAGGAGGCCTGGTCACAGACCGGGCCGCGGGGGCGTTGACCCCCGAATCTCTCCAGGTAAACTCCAGGTAATATGCTCTCACGCTACCGTCCACAGGATGGATATGGGGTGCACAATAAACTAGCCACTTCGGTGGCAAAATCTAATCTAATCTAATCTTCAGAATTGCCATAATGCCGCTAAACAAAAACTTTTCATATAAATTTGAATATATAAAAGGTATCTTGTACAAGTCAGTATTCAAATTAAATTCAGATGAGATAAACTATTCCATCTTAGTTGTTCCAAGTCAATGCAGAGAGACTGTTCTTAAAATGGCTCATGACCTGCAAGTGGCCGGACATTTCTCGCATCGTAAAACCTTAAATAAAATTAGGGAAACCTATTTTTGGCCAAAAAATGTCCTCAGATGTCACTGCTTATTGTAGATCGTGTAAAGTTTGCCAACTGTCATCCTCCCGAGGTACCAGGCAAGTACCTATGGTCAAAATGCCAGTCTTTACGGTACCCCTTGAAAGAGTAGCTATTGACATCGTTGGTCCTTTATCTCCACTTTCATCTGGGGGACATAGATATATATTAACATTAGTTGATTATGCTTCGAGTTTCACTGAAGCCGTTCCCTTAAAGACCATAACTACTACAGAGGTGGCTGAAGCCCTATTGTCCATCTTCTCCAGAGTGGGCATCCCTAGAGAAATTTTGTCTGACCGTGGGACACAATTCACATCTGACTTAATGCAACATCTATACCAACTTCTGGGAGTGAAGCCTCTCTTCACCACACCCTATCATCCCAGCTGTAATGGGAGGATTGAGCGCCAGCATTCGATTCTCAAGTCCATTTTAAGGAAACTTTGCTCCCTTAAACCTAAGGAGTGGCATCGTTACCTACCCTGTGCTTTGTCTGCCATGAGGGAAGTTCCCAGTGACTCTTTGGGGTTTTCACCTTTTGAACTTCTCTATGGTAGACAGGGCAGAGGCCCATTGTCCATCCTTCATGACTTATGGACTAATGAGGACGTAAAGGCTGAGGTTCAGTCTTCTTATCAGTTTCTCCTTGACCTTAGATCCAAACTTGAGGAGACCTCTGACATAGTTTCGAAAAACTTAAGCTTGTCAATGGACCAGTACAAAACCTATTTTGATTCCAAAAGTCAGAGGAGAAGTTTTAAGGTAGGAGATGAACTTCTGGTACTTTTGCCTATCAAGTCAAATAAATTATTAGTAGCATGGAAAGGTCCATATAAAGTATTAAAAATTTGTGGGAAAGTTGACTACCTCATAGAAGTCAAGGGAAAACCTAAGCTTTATCATATCAACATCCTTAAGAAATATTACCGAAGAAATTCGGTTAACTGCCTTAATAACTTTGACTTAGTTTTTCCACACGAACTTGATAAAACAACTGAAGAATGTAAGGTGTGCGTAATTGACACCTCTAACTTAGACTATGATGAAGAACTACATGACTTGGTGACTCTTGACCACTCAGGCGCAACCAACATTAATATTAATGAATCTTTGGATGACCATAAGAGACATGAACTACTTCAATGTGTGAGTAACTTTTCAGACGTCTTTACTGATATTCCAGGTGTTACCTCCACGGTAGTCCATAAGATTGACTTAGTGACGGACAATCCTCTCAAACGAAAATTATACCCAGTTCCAGTTCACCTTAGGGATGCATTTGACCAAGAGGTAGACAAATTAAAACTAAAGATCATTGAACCTTCAGTATCTGCATATTGCTCACCAGTAGTCATGGTTAAGGAGGAGGATAATTCATATAGACTTGCTATTGACTTCAGAGGCCTTAATGCTATCACTCGGTGGGATGCTGAGCCTATCCCCTTAATAGATAGCTATCTACACAAATTTTATGACTCTTCCTTCTTTTCAGAGATTGATATTGCACAGGCATATCATCAAGTAATGTTAGATCCTTCTTCTAAGCAGTACACCTCTTTTCCTACACACCAAGGACTGATGCAGTATAGAACTATGCCCTTCAGTTTGGTAACTGCCTGTGCTACCTACGTGAGACTGATGAGAAAGCTCTTGGGTAATATGCCAAATGTTTCAGTTTATTTTAATAACATTTATGTAATGACATCCACGTGGGGCGAGCATATCCAAACATTAACATCTGTTTTACGTAGGTTACGCTCACATGGCCTCACTGCCAAGCCGAGGAAATGCTTCCTTGGGTATAACAAGTTTAGATATCTTGGACTGATACTTTCTAATAACTCTCTGCAGCCTCTCCCCAGTAAGATTAAAGCTTTATTAGAATTTAAATTCCCCAAAACCAAGAAGCTCATGCGTAGCTTTCTTGGTTCTGTAAATTTTTATGCACGGTTTATCCCGAACCTTATTGATCTTACAGGCATCTTATCTGACTTCCTTAAAAAGTCTGTGAAGGAACCTCTTGAACTTTCCAACATAGCTCGGGAAAAGTTTAATGAGATTAAAAGTATCTTTTCGAAAGACCCTGTACTTAAGATTCCAGATATTAATAAAACATTTTGTTTAAGAACTGATGCCTCCAATACTGGCTTAGGTGTGGTGTTACTACAATACCATGATGGTACTCCCTTCCCTGTATGCTTCCTAAGCTGGAAACTCCTTCCCGCAGAAACGAGATACTCCACCATAGAAAAGGAATGTTTGGCCCTCGTGTGGGGTATCTCCAAACTTAAATTTTATTTGCTGGGAAAAGAATTCATTTTAGAAACGAACCACAAACCTTTGATATACCTAGAAACTTTTAAGGGAACCAACAGTCGCCTCTTGAGGTGGACATTGGCACTCCAGGCTTTTAAGTTCCATATTGTGTATATCAATGGTTCATCCAACTATTTCTCTGACTGGTTAAGTCGTGACAGTCAGTAGAAGATTTGTTGCCTTACGTGACTTCCACATGTTAGAACTTTTTTCTCGCCTATTCTTCTTATACTCCTTGACTATAAGTCTTGGTATGGGGGAGTGTGAGGGAAAAGTTCAATAGATAGGAGTAGCGAGGGAGTATATAGTAACAATAGTTTCATTGCCGGCTACTTGTTAAGGTAGGGTAAGTCCAGCTCCCGCTATTCCCCCCTTTTTCCCCCTCCCCGAAAGTGATAGTTTGATTGCCGGCTGCTTGTTAAGGTAGGGTCAGTCTAGCTCCCGCTATCCCTTCCCCTCCCTCTCCCCCCCCCCGAAAGGTGACGTGTGGGGCTCCGGTCAAACAGTAAATCACTCGACTCACAGCTCCCAACACTACTGTAAGTAAACGCCTGATCATATTTTAGTGGACTTATTGGTTGAAAGCTTCACTTTTGACCAATAATTAACTTAGTCATTTCAGTCTTGATAGGTTAAAATGTTTTAATAATCACCACATCTTTTAGGTATTGTACTTATCATGGAGAGTGATTTCTTAAGCAGTGGGTAATCTGTCTCTCTTTACAGCTTGAAAGGACAGAGAGGGTCACCTGCTAATCAACGAGTAGAAATTGAAGGAGACGGACAAACGTTCTGAGACATCCCAAATTTTTGATCCACTTACCTGTTTGTGCATGCAAGTAGCAGGATATAACCCCTCATCATTGCAGTGGAAAAAATCTGCTTTCCTGTCATCTGGACGGATTATTGACGGCTAAAAAAAATCTGTGAAGAACGAGCCGGGGGGTTGTCACCAACACCTGCGACCCCCCCATCATCGACAACGGCTACGATTTCAACAACACGCAGTGTCACCAACACCAGACACCTAAGTTTTATATATATATATATATTAGCGTTGAATTCAGATATCATTTATATTTTTCATTTTTCATTTTCTTTAAGGTAGGATTAATATTTCATATTTAAGTGTTTTATATTTTATATTTTCTAAATAATAAAGTGTTTATGTTTGTCAGTTTTTGTTCCTTTTCTATTCATTAATTTTCCTGAGGAGGAGCCAGCCTTGGTAATACTGTCTGAAGTTGTTACAGGGCTGAGTAAGCCTTCACAGCCTGGGTCCAAGAGAACATGTAGGCCTGGGTCTAAGAGAACATGGTATACTAAATGATCAGCCTGTAACTGATTTAATCAACAATATGAACAACACACTTCTTATACCAACAATAACTAAACCAACCAGGCTCACTGAGACAAGTGCAACCATAATAGACCACATATAGACCAATATACTAGCCCCCCTTAAATCAGGGATAATCACAGATAGCACTACAGACCACTACCCTACCTTCCTCCTGACAAACATTAGTAAACCACCACTTGAATACAACAAAGTCTCATTTAGACTCCATGACGAGGCCTCAATAAGGAAGTTCACAGCTGACCTAGAGACTGTTGACTGGCCTACAGAATTCTCCAAGGCCAATGGTATTGATGACTGGACAGACATTTTTCTTAACAAATTACTTAGACTATACAACAAACATTGTCCTATAAAAACGAAACAGATCACAAACAAACGGCTTGGTTGCCCATGGCTAACCAGCACCATTCTGAAATCCATTGGCAAGAAACACCAATATGAAAAGCAATATAGACAGGGCTTAATACACAAAGATATTCTTAAACACTATTCATCAGTTCTCACCAAAGTAATAAAGAAAGCCAAACAACTATACTACTCCAGTAGATTAACAGACACTAGAGGAGATATAAAAAGACCTGGAAAACACTCTCTCAGATTCTAGGGACCCACAAACTGAAAAAAAACAAGAATATTGTCCTAACAAAAACCTAATGAAACAACACTACATCTCACTGACACAGCTAACAAGATAAACGACTTCTTCTCAACCATAGGATCTAATCTCGCCAATAAAATCCCACATACCAATGCCCATGCCGGTTATTACCTAGATGGGAATTTCCCAAATTCCTTCTATCTTGCACCAACTGAGCCCACAGAAGTCACCGAGATTATAAAGTCACTTAAAAATAACTCAGGGAATCTGTCTCATGTCCCACCTTTACTGTACAAGCGAGCGGCCCATGTCCTTTCGCATGCTATTTCTTTACTTTTTAGCAAGTCACTAGAAACTAGCACCTTCCCGAAACTACTCAAGATGGCAAGGGTTACACCAATACATAAAGGTGGTGACCCTACAGACTTAAACAACTATAGGCCAATATCAAACTTACCATTACTATCCAAAATCTTTGAGAAACTTGTGCACAGGAGACTATATTCATTTATAACAGCACAAAACATACTCAACCCCTGCCAATTTGGATTCAGGAAAAATAAAAGCACTAATGATGCAATCATAAAAATGCTAGATCTGTTTTACACAGCATTGGAAAATAAGGAATATCCACTAGGAATTTTTATTGACCTAAGAAAAGCTTTTGACACAGTAGACCACGACATCCTACTCCACAAACTTGACCATTACGGTATGAGAGGCCACGCGCTTGCTTATTTCAAATCTTACCTTACTAATAGGTATCAGTATGTCACCATTAAAGACACAGCATCAACAACACGGCCACTTGATACTGGAGTTCTGCAGGGAAGTGTCCTTGGTCCCCTGCTCTTCCTCATATACATCAATGATCTTCCTAATGTATCCCAAAACCTGAAACCCATTCTCTTTGCTGACGACACGACTTATGTCATCTCTCACCCTAATCTTGCCACCCTCAACACCATTGTTAACGAGGAGCTGATCAAAATATCGACTTGGATGACAGACAATAAACTTACGCTTAACACTGACAAAACCTACTGTATTATGTTTGGTAGCAGAGCAGAAGATGCACAAATTAACATTAAGATCGACAACACTCTAATTACCAGACATAATGAGGGCAAATTCCTAGGCCTATACCTTGACAACAACCTGAATTTCAGCACCCATATCCAACACATAACCAAAAAACTATCCAAAACGGTTGGGATCCTCTCCAAGATACGATACTACGTGCCGCAAAATGCCCTTCTCACACTATACCACTCACTTATTTATCCATACCTCACCTATGCTATTTGTGCTTGGGGATCAACTGCAGCAACACACCTAAAGCCAATAATAACCCAACAAAAAGCTGCAGTAATAATAATCACTAAATCCCATCCCTTGCAACACCCCCCCCCCCCCACTCTTCATAGATCTAAACTTACTCCCTGTTCAGTACATCCACACTTACTGTGCAATCTACATCTACAGGACCTTAAACTCCAATATCAACCTTGACCTAAAATGCTTTCTTGATAGTTGTGACAGAACCCACAGGCATAACACCAGACACAAACATCTCTACGACAATCCCCATGTCCGACTAAACCTTTACAAAAATTCAATGTATGTCAAAGGCCCTAAAATCTGGAACACCCTACCTCAGAACTCTAGAACTGCAGACACATTCATCACCTTCAAAACTACCATTAGAAAACATCTTATCTCCCTGATACAACCCGTCAACTAACTACACGAATACCACCTGGTGGTTCACACTTACACTCACTCACCCATTTGACCATAAACAGAAACATTAATCTCAATCTTAAAATAATGAATCCTGTGATACTCCAATACTGAAACTATGTACTGTGCCAAAACAAAAGCATTCACATTGCTAAACTCACAAACTAGTATTTAGTCACTTAGCCATAATACCAACTTACCTCATAATTTGTAATATTTTAAACTTAAGATTTAATTTAGGTCTGCCCGAAATGCCTAGCCATGCTAGGTGTTCAAGTGGTACACTCTGTAATCATTATTTTACTACATGTAAACCACACAATAACCAAATTCTGTAACTCAGCATTGTAATCCTTATAGAGAATAAACTTTGAATTTGAATTTGAATTTGAAAGAGAACATGTAGGCCTGGGTGCAAGAGAACATGTAGGCCTGGGTCCAAGAGAACATGTAGGCCTGGGTCCAAGAGAACATGTAGGCCTGGGTCCAAGAGAACATGTAGGTCTGGGTCCAAGAGAACATGTAGGTCTGGGTCCAAGAGAACATGTAGGCCTGGGTCCAAGAGAACATGTAGGTCTGGGTCCAAGAGAACATGTAGGTCTGGGTCCAAGAGAACATGTAGGCCTGGGTCCAAGAGAACATGTAGGCCTGGATGAATCACAACAACTGGATATGCTGAATGTTGAACACAGATTAAAACAACTTAATAATAATAATAATAATAATAATAATAATAATAATAATAATAATAATAATAATAATAATATCTTTATTTCTACAAGTACATGTACAAGGTATACAGACCATAGCACAGAACTGCTTAATGCCTCAAATGATGTAGTGGAAGTTTTAGCAGTAAAGATCGAGAACCAAAACCTAGTCATTGTGGTAGTCTACAAGCCTCCGGATGCAACATCCCAGCAAATCCAGGAACAGCTGTTAAAAATTGACCACTGTCTGGAAAATCTTCCAGCTCCTGCACCCAACATCTTGCTCCTGGGGGATTTCAACTTAAGGCACCTAAAATGGAGGAATATAGCAAATAATATTGTTGCAGTAATAACACCAGGAGGCAGCTCTGATGAAACTCACACTCACACGAGCTTTTAAATCTCAGCATAAAATTCAATTTAAACCAGCAAATAATAGAGCCTACTAGAATGGAGAATACACTAGACCTTATCTTCACTAACAATGATGATCTGATAAGAAATGTCACCATATCAAAAACAATATACTCAGATCACAACATAATTGAGGTTCAGACATGTATGCGCAGAGCCCCAGACCGACAAAATGAGATTAGTCACGAGGGAGCATTCACCAAATTCAACTTCAATAACAAAAACATAAAGTGGGACCAAGTAAACCAAGTCCTAACCAATATAAGCTGGGAAGATATACTAAGCAACACAGACCCCAACTTATACCTAGAACAGATTAACTTGGTGGCACTCGATGTATGCACAAGACTTATTCCTCTAAGAAAAAGGAGGAGTAGATATAAAATAGAAAGAGACAGGCGCTCTCTTTACAGGCGACGGAAAAGAATAACAGAGCGGCTAAAAGAGGTCAATCTATCTGAAATGCGTAGGGAGACACTGGTCAGAGAAATAGCAAACATCGAACTTAAGCTAAAGGAATCTTGTAATAAAGTAGGTAGAATTACCGACAATATGTAAAGTAAAAGGACACAAGTGCAACTAATGTGACATTTATTGTGGCAACGTTTCGCTCTCCAGGAGCTTTATCAAGCCATTACAAACAATACATGGACACAGAGGGTATATAAAGGCTCAGAGTGAGGTGAATACTAGTGAGGTACCATTTCGATGTTCACTAGTGGTAGTAGTAGTAGTAGTAGTAGTGGTAGTGACAAAAGTAATACAATATGGTAGAGCAATTAATTCGTACATGAGTAAAAGGATATAAAAGCTATTACTTGGGTAACATAAAAATAGGTTGGACAAATATAAGAAACTAATTTCCGCACACGCAAGTGCCTTGAATCAGCACTGATCGCTGTTTCGAATACAATTAAACAAAACAACGGCAGCTTCACCATCTCCGAAGTCTTAGCAAGAATCCTCCTGAAAACAGTAAACCCTGCCATCACATAGTCTCTCCTGTTATACTACACAAAGCACAGAAAGTGAACACTGAAACAAGCTGCCTCATTCCAGTTTATATTTGTCCAACCTATTTTTATGTTACCCAAGTAATAGCTTTTATATCCTTTTACTCATGTACGAATTAATTGCTCTACCATATTGTATTACTTTTGTCACTACCACTACTACTACTACTACTACTACCACTAGTGAACATCGAAATGGTACCTCACTAGTATTCACCTCACTCTGAGCCTTTATATACCCTCTGTGTCCATGTATTGTTTGTAATGGCTTGATAAAGCTCCTGGAGAGCGAAACGTTGCCACAATAAATGTCACATTAGTTGCACTTGTGTCCTTTTACTTTACATAAAGGAATCTTATAGGAGTCAGGAATCGCGGGAAGAACTAAAAGCCATAAATGAAATCGAAAGAAACCCAAAGTATTTCTTCTCCTATGCCAAATCAAAGTCGAGAACAACGTCCAGTATTGGGCCCTTACTTAAACAAGATTGGTCCTACACAGATGACAGCAAGGAAATGAGTGAGCTACTCAAGTCCCAATATGACTCAGTTTTTAGCAAGCCACTAACCAGACTGAGAGTCGAAGATCAAAATGAATTTTTTATGAGAGCCACAGAATTTGGTTAACACAAGCTTATCTGATGTTATCCTGACGCCAAATGACTTCGAACAGGCGATAAATGACATGCCCATGCACTCTGCCCCAGGGCCAGACTCATGGAACTCCGTGTTCATCAAGAACTGCAAGAAGCCCCTATCACGAGCCTTTACCATCCTATGGAGAGGGAGCATGGACACGGGGATCGTCCCACAGTTACTAAAAACAACAGACATAGTCCCACTCCACAAAGGGGGCAGTAAAGCAACAGCAAAGAACTACAGACCGATAGCACTAACATCCCATATAATAAAAATCTTTGAAAGAGTCCTAAGAAGCAAGATCACCACCCATCTAGAAATCCATCAGTTACACAACCCAGGGCAACATGGGTTTAGAACAGGTCGCTCCTGTCTGTCTCAACTATTGGATCACTACGACAAGGTCCTAGATGCACTAGAAGACAAAAAGAATGCAGATGTAATATATACAGACTTTGCAAAAGCCTTCGACAAGTGTGACCATGGCATAATAGCGCACAAAATGCGTGCTAAAGGAATAACAGGAAAAGTCGGTCGATGGATCTATAATTTCCTCACTAACAGAACACAGAGTAGTAGTAGTCAACAGAGTAAAGTCCGAGGCAGCTACGGTGAAAAGCTCTGTTCCACAAGGCACAGTACTCGCTCCCATCTTGTTCCTCATCCTCATATCTGACATAGACAAGGATGTCAGCCACAGCACAGTGTCTTCCTTTGCAGATGACACCCGAATCTGCATGACAGTGTCTTCCATTGCAGACACTGCGAGGCTACAAGCGGACATCAACCAAATCTTTCAGTGGGCTGCAGAAAACAATATGTAGTTCAACGATGAGAAATTTCAATTACTCAGATATGGTAAACATGAGGAAATTAAATCTTCATCAGAGTACAAAACAAATTCTGGCCACAAAATAGAGCGAAACACCAACGTCAAAGACCTGGGAGTGATCATGTCGGAGGATCTCACCTTCAAGGACCATAACATTGTATCGATCGCATCTGCTAGAAAAATGACAGGATGGATAATGAGAACCTTCAAAACGAGGGATGCCAAGCCCATGATGACACTCTTCAGGTCACTTGTTCTATCTAGGCTGGAATATTGCTGCACACTAACAGCACCTTTCAAGGCAGGTGAAATTGCTGACCTAGAAAATGTACAGAGAACCTTCACGGCACGCATAACGGAGATAAAACCCCTCAATTACTGGGAGCGCTTGAGGTTCCTGAACCTGTATTCCCTGGAACGCAGGCGGGAGAGATACATGATTATATACACCTGGAAAATCCTAGAGGGACTAGTACCAAACTTGCACACAAAAATCACTCACTACGAAAGCAAAAGACTTGGCAGACGATGCAACATCACCCCCAATGAAAAGCAGGGGTTTCACTAGCACGTTAAGAGACCATACAATAAGTGTCAGGGGCCCGAGACTGTTCAACTGCCTCCCAGCATACATAAGGGGGATTACCAACAGACCCCAGGCAGTCTTCAAGCTGGCACTGGACAAGCACCTAAAGTCGGTTCCTGATCAGCCGGGCTGTGGCTCGTACGTTGGTTTGCGTGCAGCCAGCAGTAACAGCCTGATTGATCAGGCTCTGATCCACCAGGAGGCCTGGTCACAGACCGGGCCGCAGGGGCGTTGGCCCCCGGAACTCTCTCCAGGTAAACTCCAGTGACATACTACTATATAGAAAGTCACTTGTTATGCTGAGCATTTCCCGCAAATTAGGTCAGTTTTGTCCCAGGATGCGACCCATACCAGTCCACTGACACCCAGGTACCCATTTTACTGATGGGTTAACACAGACAACCAGTGTCAGGAAACACGTCCGATATTTCCATCCGTTCGCCGAGAATCGAACCCGGACCCTCACCGTTTAAAGCAAGTGCTTTTGCCACCAGGCCACGGGGCCTGGAAGCTAAATCAAGTTTATATAATTGCTCACAGTGTCCAGAATATCTTGCTGCCAAGTTTGTCAAGGTTGGAACCAAAACAATCATAGTACTAGGAGGAGAGAGCACAACTTTGTAGTAACCACAGTCAGTGGTCAGGCTTAGTTAGTTTAATATGTTTATTATGCACCCCATACCCATCCTAGGTACATAATGGGTCCAGGGACTGGGCCTCAAAGTTTTGATAGCTGAGCAAGTTACAGAGGTAATGAATTCACAATTTACAAAGGTAATGAACTCACAATTTACAAAGGTAATGAACTCCAGGTAGGTCTAGTCACAATCATGACAAGTTACAAAGGTATTTACAGATTACAGAGGTACACAATGGGTCCAGGGACCGGGCTCCAAAGTTTTGATGGCTGAACTAGGTACAAGGTAATGAACTCACAAGTTACAAAGGTAATGAACTCACAAGTTACAAAGGTAATGAATACTGTAAGAATGGTTACTTACGTTTATACATGGTTGCAATCATGAACAAATTTTAGAGTAATGAGCAATTCACACTTCCACACCCGGTCACAACTGTAGTGAGTTATTGGTGCAAATATTGATTGTTGAGTCACACACACACACACATACAAATTCATACACACACACACATAAACACACACACACACACACACACACACACACACACACACACACACATACACAAACTCATACACACACACGCACACACACTCATACACACACACACACACTCATACACACACACACACTCATACTCACACACACACACACACACACACACACACACACACACACACACACACACACACACACACACTCACACACTCATACACATACACACACACACACACACACACACACACACACACACACACTGGTTCAAGGTTCTTCAGTTTTGTCCTAGTCAGAGCTCTTATGGAAGTGCTGGTTGCGGTGACAGCTCTTGTGTTAGCTTGCGTGAATAATTTAGAGACGTTCAGTGCAACTTGGCTGTCGGGAAGGATTATAAATTTGTTAGAAGTGATGTTAGTGAGTGGATAAGTAATGATCTGAAGGGTCTTTTCTTGCAGTCTGTGATGAAAACAGAAGGAAAACGTAGCTCGGTGAAGGTTTGGTGTATATATGTACACTCCTTGTCAAGAAACTCTGAACGGCAAATTCTGCATATACGCTCTTGGGAAAAAATCCGATGATGGTGCCTCTTGTTGGTGTTAATATCTTGACTGGAAGAGAAGTGTGTGAGATCATTTATATTGGTAGGCTTCCTGTAAACTTGAAACTTTAGAGTGTTATCCACTTTGTGAATAAGCACGTCTAAAAAAGATAACTTGTCATTGGACTCTTTTTCAAGTGTAAATTGGATAGCTTGCAATTTATCATTAAACACAAATCATTTCTCATTTCTAAATAATATTCAGTACGATTAATTAAAGTTTAACATAATTATTCGCGCACGCTCCTGCGTGTGGCATGTATGATAAGGATAAAATTATACTAAGTTCTGATGTATCCTCACAATATTAGTTAATGTATTAGCATATACGTAGTTTTGATAAACAAAAATTGACGCTTTTCTTGACTAAGTTCGTCTGGGAGGTCATACTTACATTTGTGAATAAAAGTGTTTACTTATTTAAATCGTATCGTCACGTAAGTAAATGCCAGAATCTTCAACAAAGTAAATATTTGTATATTCATCAAAAGGAAAAATTCAAAACTTCACTCAAGGGAATATTTCAATTTTTAGTAAAGGAAACATCATAAAAAAAATTAATCTTAATATACTCCCCAATTATTACATGATAAATTCAGTCCATCTTCAGAAGGTTCTTTAAATATAGAAGATCTCCAGTGCATTAATTTAACTCCCTCATCTTCCTCATTTAAATTTTTAGCATTAAGATATTCCAGACAATTTTTGAAGACTTTATTTCCACTGGCTATGTTTTTCATTAATATTAACAAATTTAATTACCTAAATCTTTCTGGAATCTATGAAGCACACACACATACACACACACACACACACACACATACACACACACACACACACACACACACACACACACACACACACCTACACACCTACAACAGGCCTAGTGTCTAATCGACATGTGCCTAGGACAAAATGGTAACTAACACACACACACACACACACACACACACACACACACACACACACACACACACACACACACACACACACATGCACATATGTGGTAATGCTTTATTTACAGCTAGCAAAGTCAGGGTATTTCTCCAGAATGGTCTGTAATATACAACTGTGGATAAAATACTTAGCCATTTCTTGAACACTTCTGAGTGAGTTGTTTCTAAATTCATTAATTTTATCGCACTCCAGTACATAATGACACAGGGTGTGACAATAATCCATCTGGCAAAGTTTACATTTCGTTTGGTCTACATCTGGTGGTGGTGATTTAACCTGCCAAAGATACTTGTAACCCAGCCAGAGCCGGGCGGTAGTGACATCCAAGAGTCTGCTTATTTTGTTGGATGCATCATAGACACGTGGCTCCTCCTGCATGATAGAATGATGATAGATGGACTCACTGGTGTCAATCTCCCTGAGCCTTAAGTCCATAAAATTCAGCTGAAGTTCTTTTCGTATTATTGTTCTCAAACTACTACCTGACAAGCCAAGATTGTAATCTACTCCCTCTTTGAAAGCATACAGCTTAGCCAATTTATCAGTTCTATCATGCATCTGAAGACCAATGTGAGATGGAATCCACAGCATGTGCACTCTGACTCCACTGTCCACAATCCTACCATACCTGTGTCTGGCTTCTGACACAAGCATGCCACAATTTATGCTTAATGAGTTGAGAGCATTTATGGATGACAGAGAATCAGTTACAATTAAACTGTCAATCTTTGATAGATGCATTTCAGTGCAAGGAGTATGGCAAACAGTTCTGTCTGAAGGGTAGAGGCCCAATTATTGATGCGTGCTCCAATTTCTTTAAGAGAGCCATCACTCTGTACGACAACAGCAGCACTACCAGCTGCACCAGTGGATTGGTGAACAGAACCATCAACGTAAATAATTTGCGAGAGTGTGTGCTGTGTGACTAAGTTATTAATACAGCTTAAGGCCTCATGTTTGGCTTCAAGGCGAAGTTTTGGTTGTGATTTAAGAAGTAGTTTGGGGGGAAATGGAGGAATGGTAGTTTGGAATGGGGTAATATTCCATGGAGCGGAGAAGTGCCGCTGTTGCCTTACTTGACATAGATCATGTATCTGATTCATGCGGAGGTCGGTTCCAGTCTTTTCGATCCATCTGGAGGAGTGTTCACCAGTGCTGAGGAAAGTTTGGAGGGCTTCTGTGCAGGGGTTTGAATGAGCTTGCCTGAGCATATTAACCCCAATTAGGATATTTCTTTCAGTAACACGATCTCTGATGCTTGGAATATCAAGTTCTTTTTGCATATTTAAAATTTTGGCAGTTGTAGTGATACTGGTCCTGTGGGGAGCAGCAGCAGGATAATACTGCACCACCTCTAGGGGCCCTTAACAACAACAACAGTTTGGTGTGTGTCATGGGCGCCAACACATGGTGGGTGATTCTCTCCTACTTTATCCATTTATCAGTGATGCAGATTACATGGTGAGTTTAAATATGTGGCCTGTAGTTATAACTTTTCTCTTGACATATGCAAGACATCACCATCCCTGTAGAAGCCATTATTAGATGTACTAGTCATTATATTTTGTTGTTGCAGAAGTACTATGAAGATTCTATGTTCAATAAAGCCTAGAGATAAGGCCTGTGTTTCTATCACAACAATTTATTGAACATAGAATCCTGGGCTACCTGGTGGTGATCCTGCGCTAGACTACATCACAACATGGAGCGTTTACTGAAACCTGAGAGGCTAGACTGTGACCCCAGCTTATCAACGGCTGCTCAGGAATGGAAGCACTGGTTTAAGACTTTCGAAAACTTCTTGGGAGCCCTTCCTAAAAAAGATCTAGATAAACTAAGTCTGCTTATCAATTTTGTGTCACCTAAGATATATGAGGCTATTTCTGAGTGTAATACCTATGAAGATGCTATCAAAACCCTCAAGTCTCAGTATATTAAACCTACAAATGAAATCTTTGCACGCTATCGCCTTGCAACTCGCCGCCAGCAGATTGATGAATCCTTAGAGGAATACTTTCAAGCACTGAAAATTTTAGGTAAGGACTGTCACTTCCAAGCAGTGACAGCTGCTCAGTATTGTGAAGAGTCCATCAGGGATGCTTTTATCAGTGGCCTGCAATCACCAATAATAAGGCAGCGTTTATTGGAGAATAAAACTCTCGACTTAGCCGCTGCCTTTGACCAGGCAAGAGCTCTAGATTCAGCCCAGAAGAATTCTGAAGTATACAGTACCACTCAGCCTTCTCGAGTGGTAAGTGCTGCAATTCCGGACCAAGACTCTTGCAATGAAGTTACTGGGGAACCTGCCTCAGTGAGAGCAGCAGCAGGTACGGTGTGTTTCTTTTGTGGTTTTTCAAGACATCCACGTCCAAAGTGTCCTGCTCGTGAAGCAATGTGCCATAAATGCCACAAGAAAGGTCACTTTGCTAAAGTATGTCGTGCTAATGCATCAACAAGAGCTAGTGCCTCCACACATTCCAGTGATCATGCGACTCTAGCAACAGTGACTTCTGCGGCTACTCCAAATTCACTGTCAAAGGCAGTTGTGAAAGTATTCATCAAAGGAACAGAAGTAGATGGTCTTATTGATAGTGGCAGCTCAGAGAGTTTCATCAACCTTGACTTAGTTAAACGGCTCTCCTTGACTCTACATCACTCATCAGGTACCGTTTCCATGGCATCAACATCTCTCTCTATTCAGACCTTAGGGTTTTGTAAGGTAAATCTCAGAGTTAATGGAAAGGATTATCAAGATGTACATTTAGCTATTCTGCCACAACTGTGCTCTGATGTTATCCTTGGTCAGGACTTTCAGAAGCTGCATGGTAGTGTCACCTTAACATATGGAGGTGAACTGCCTCCTCTTGTTGTCTGTGGACTTAGCACTTTAAGGGTAGACCCACCAAAGCTGTTTGCAAATCTTACCGCGGATTGCCATCCTATATCAGCTAAGTCACGCCGCTATTCTTATGAGGATCGGATGTTCATTGAGAAAGAAACTCAGAGGCTGCTGAAGGAGGGTATTATAGAACCGAGTGATTCCCCTTGGCGTGCACAGGTTGTTGTTGTTAAAGATGGTTATAGGAAACGGAGACTGGCTATCGATTACTCTGAGACAATCAACAAATTTACACTTCTTGATGGGTACCCTCTACCTCGAATTGACGATACAGTGAACAAAATTGCTCAGTACTACGTGTTTAGCACAATTGATCTGCAGAGTGCCTATCATCAAGTCCCTATAAGGAATGAAGATAAACCATACACAGCG
Source organism: Cherax quadricarinatus (assembly GCF_038502225.1). Classification (NCBI taxonomy): domain Eukaryota; kingdom Metazoa; phylum Arthropoda; class Malacostraca; order Decapoda; family Parastacidae; genus Cherax; species Cherax quadricarinatus. The sequence continues at coordinate 176,115 of NW_027195474.1, forward strand.
TTTCAGGCTAGTGATGGCCTGTATCAGTTTACCAGAGTCCCTTTTGGAGTCACCAATGGGGTAGCCTGCTTCCAACGAATTATGGATTCACTCATTCAGGAAGAGCAACTCATGGGAACTTACGCATATTTAGATAATGTTACCATTTGTGGCAAGACCCAGGAGGAACATGATGCAAACCTTGATAAGTTTTTGGAAGCCGCCAAGAAGAAAAATATCAGTTACAATGAGGAAAAGTGCACTTTTTCAACTAAAAGGCTTAGCATCCTTGGTTATGTAGTGGAAGGAGGTTCAATATTCCCAGACCCTGAACGACTACGACCTCTACGGGAACTTCCAATGCCTCAAGACAAAAAGTCACTCCGAAGAACTCTTGGTCTCTTTGCTTATTACTCACAATGGATCTACAACTATTCAAGTAAAGTCCGCCCATTGAGTGCTACCACATTTCCTGTGACAAAGGAAGCAGAAGCCGCTTTCCATACTCTCAAACAGGACATTGAAAACTCAGTAGTTCAAGCCATTGATGAGTCCCTACCATTCGAAGTGGAAATGGATGCATCTGACATTGCCATTGCTGCAGTCTTATCTCAGGCAGGACGACCAGTAGCCTTCTTTTCGAGAACTTTTCAAGGATCAGAGAAATGTTATGCTGCTGTAGAAAAGGAAGCCCAGGCCATCATAGAAGCAGTTCGCCACTGGAGGCATTATTTAACTGGTAGACATTTCACCATAAGGACTGACCAACGGTCCGTGATGTATATGTTCGACAAGAGGCACAAAAGTAGGATAAAGAATGACAAGATATTACGCTGGAGGATGGAACTATCGTGTTATGACTTTGATATTCTGTACCGACCGGGTCAAGAGAACATCTCACCTGATGCATTCTCTAGGTCCCACTGTGGAGCAGCATGTCATGATTTGCAATCACTCTCAGCTCTCCACAAGGCTTTGTGTCACCCAGGAGTTACACGGCTGTACCATTTTGTCAAATCAAAGAACATGCCCTACTCAGTGGAAGATGTGCGACAAGTGATCAGAGCATGCAGAGTATGTGCAGAGTGCAAGCCAAACTTTCATCAGCCAGAGAAGACTCATCTCATAAAATCCACCCAGCCTTTCGAAAGATTGAATATAGATTTCAAAGGACCTCTACCAAGCACAAATCAGAATAGGTATTTCCTTAACATAGTAGATGAATATTCAAGGTTTCCCTTTGTATTCCCCTGTGCAAATATGGCTGCTTCAACTGTTATTAGTTGTCTTTCACAGTTGTTCTCTATTTTTGGTATGCCAGCTTATATCCATTCAGACAGGGGATCCTCGTTCATGAGTAACGAACTTCAGGAGTTTTTGGCTAGCAAAGGTATTGCCTGCAGCAGAACAACAAGCTACAACCCTCAAAGCAATGGTCAAGTGGAGCGGTTCAATGGTACTATATGGAAGGCAGTTACAATGACATTAAAGTCGAGCAATCTACCTGTTCAACACTGGCAAACTGTCCTACCTGAAGCTCTTCACTCTATTAGATCACTGCTGTGCACAGCTACTAATGCAACCCCTCATGAAAGACTCCTCAACTATTCACGTCGTTCCTCTACGGGAGCCTCCGTGCCCACTTGGTTATGTCATCCTGGACCCGTTCTCCTGAAGAGTCACCGTAGGATGAACAAGACGGATCCTTTAGTGGAAGAGGTAGAGCTCCTGCAAGCTAATCCACATTACGCCCACATTCGCTACCAAAATGGTGAAGAGACTACAGTATCTACAAGACATTTAGCCCCAGTTGAAATCCCTATTAGTGTGGAATCTCAAGATACACCAATAGATGTGAAAGATGCTTCGTTTTCTCCTGGAAAGCCCCTTGAGACTACCCCTATGGAAATAGAGGATTCTGCTCCAGCAGTTCATCAAACCCCGCTGGAAAATATCGAACCTGGTGAAGAGGCTCAAGGGCTACGAAGGTCGGGACGTGTACGTCGCCCACCTAACAGTTTGGGAGATTACTGTCTCTGATATTTTAGAAGGGGGAGATTGTAGTGATACTGGTCCTGTGGGGAGCAGCAGCAGGATAATACTGCACCACCTCTAGGGGCCCTTAACAACAACAACAGTTTGGTGTGTGTCATGGGCGCCAACACATGGTGGGTGATTCTCTCCTACTTTATCCATTTATCAGTGATGCAGATTACATGGTGAGTTTAAATATGTGGCCTGTAGTTATAACTTTTCTCTTGACATATGCAAGACATCACCATCCCTGTAGAAGCCATTATTAGATGTACTAGTCATTATATTTTGTTGTTGCAGAAGTACTATGAAGATTCTATGTTCAATAAAGCCTAGAGATAAGGCCTGTGTTTCTATCACAACAGCAGTATGAGGGCATCCTAAAATGATCCTCATTGCTTCGTTCTGCAGTTTTTCCAGCCCTCCAAGCTTCCAGTCAGACACAAGAGCAAGTAGTGGCGCAGCATAATCAACCAATGATCTAATATAAGCAAGATACATCATTTTCACAATTTTAACATTAGCACCATACCTGGGGTGAAGCCCTGCCACAACTCTAAGTGCTCTTAGTCTTTCTTTGTATTGACGACAAAGTCTTGTTACAACAGGTCCAAGTAGTGGAAACTCAAAACCTAGATACCTGTATCTGCTTACATAGTCTAGAAGAGACCCATCATGCAATTGAATCTGACGAACTGTGCCTCTCTGTCGAGGAGGACGCCTATTGAGTATCTTTGTTTTATCAGTAGAGATTATCAACCCCAGGTCCTGACACGAGGCTAGTACATGATTAAGAATGTTTTGGGTGTTGGAGAATCCGGTGGTGTGAATCATTATATCATCAGCAAAACTAATCACATAATTATGGGGCTGACTAGGCATAGTATTAAGTAATGCATTAATTAGAATATTGAACAGTGTGGGACTGAGCACACCTCCCTGTGGGGTTCCTAATTCAAAGTCTTTAGTTACACTTCTATGTCCCAGGAACAACACAGACGATTTTCTGTTGGACAGGTAGCCTTTAATCCAGCGGAGAAGCCATCCTCCAACATCCATTCTGGCAAGTTCACTAATTATTACATGTCGGTTGGCTACATCGAAAGCGGATTTAAGGTCAAGGAAGGTAGTGTAGGAGCTGTCAGTGTGCAGGGTGAGAAAGGTGGCTATGCAATGATGCACGCTCCTTCCATGCATGAAACCATGTAACCGGGGAGACAAAAATTGTTTGATTCTGTACATGAGACGATTAAGAATCATTCTCTCAAATGTTTTACACAAGCAGCTAGTACCTGGAGTTTACCTGGAGAGAGTTCCGGGGGTCAACGCCCCCGCGGCCCGGTCTGTGACCAGGCCTCCTGGTGGATCAGAGCCTGATCAACCAGGCTGTTGCTGCTGGCTGCATGCAAACCAACATACGAGCCACAGCCCGGCTGATCCGGAACTGACTTTAGGTGCTTGTCCAGTGCCAGCTTGAAGTCTGCCAGGGGTCTGTTGGTAATCCCCCTTATGTGTGCTGGGAGGCAGTTGAACAGTCTCGGGCCCCTGACACTTATTGTATGGTCTCTTAACGTGCTAGTGACACCCCTGCTTTTCATTGGGGGGATGGTGCATCGTCTGCCAAGTCTTTTGCTTTCATAGTGAGTGATTTTCGTGTGCAAGTTCGGTACTAGTCCCTCTAGGATTTTCCAGGTGTATATAATCATGTATCTCTCCCTCCTGCGTTCCAGGGAATACAGGTTTAGGAACCTCAAGCGCTCCCAATAATTGAGGTGTTTTATCTCCGTTATGCGCGCCGTGAAAGTTCTCTGTACATTTTCTAGGTCGGCAATTTCACCTGCCTTGAAAGGTGCTGTTAGTGTGCAGCAATATTCCAGCCTAGATAGAACAAGTGACCTGAAGAGTGTCATCATGGGCTTGGCCTCCCTAGTTTTGAAGGTTCTCATTATCCATCCTGTCATTTTTCTAGCAGATGCGATTGATACACCTTGAAGGTGAGATCCTCCGACATGATCACTCCCAGGTCTTTGACGTTGGTGTTTCGCTCTATTTTGTGGCCAGAATTTGTTTTGTACTCTGATGAAGATTTAATTTCCTCATGTTTACCATATCTGAGTAATTGAAATTTCTCATCGTTGAACTTCATATTGTTTTCTGCAGCCCACTGAAAGATTTGGTTGAAATGCATTTTGTTGATTGGGCTTAGGAATTGGAATGATGAGGCTGTTGGTCCAAGATTGAGGGAGCTCCCCAGTTACATAGCTCATGTTATATAATTCAAGTAATGGATTACCTGGTACTCGACACAGCAATCTGAGTATGTTGTAACACCATCCTCACCAGGCGACGTGGAGTTG